>NC_087326.1:11717500-11723774 GCF_037043105.1 Vanessa tameamea | reverse complement strand
AACCTAACCTAACCTAACCTAACCTAACCTAACCTAACCTAACCTAACCTAACCTAACCTAACCTAACCTAACCTAACCTAACCTAACCTAACCTAACCTAACCTAACCTAACCTAACCTAACCTAACCTAACCTAACCTAACCTAACCTAACCTAACCTAACCTAACCTAACCTAACCTAACCTAACCTAACCTAACCTATACCTAACCTAACCTAACCTAACCTAACCTAACCTAACCTAACCTAACCTAACCTAACCTAACCTAACCTAACCTAACCTAACCTAACCTAACCTAACCTAACCTAACCTAACCTAACCTAACCTAACCTAACCTAACCTAACCTAACCTAACCTAACCTAACCTAACCTAACCTAACCTAACCTAACCTAACCTAACCTAACCTAACCTAACCTAACCTAACCTAACCTAACCTAACCTAACCTAACCTAACCTAACCTAACCTAACCTAACCTAACCTAACCTAACCTAACCTAACCTAACCTAACCTAACCTAACCTAACCTAACCTAACCTAACCTAACCTAACCTAACCTAACCTAACCTAACCTAACCTAACCTAACCTAACCTAACCTAACCTAACCTAACCTAACCTAACCTAACCTAACCTAACCTAACCTAACCTAACCTAACCTAACCTAACCTAACCTAACCTAACCTAACCTAACCTAACCTAACCTAACCTAACCTAACCTAACCTAACCTAACCTAACCTAACCTAACCTAACCTAACCTAACCTAACCTAACCTAACCTAACCTAACCTAACCTAACCTAACCTAACCTAACCTAACCTAACCTAACCTAACCTAACCTAACCTAACCTAACCTAACCTAACCTAACCTAACCTAACCTAACCTAACCTAACCTAACCTAACCTAACCTAACCTAACCTAACCTAACCTAACCTAACCTAACCTAACCTAACCTAACCTAACCTAACCTAACCTAACCTAACCTAACCTAACCTAACCTAACCTAACCTAACCTAACCTAACCTAACCTAACCTAACCTAACCTAACCTAACCTAACCTAACCTAACCTAACCTAACCTAACCTAACCTAACCTAACCTAACCTAACCTAACCTAACCTAACCTAACCTAACCTAACCTAACCTAACCTAACCTAACCTAACCTAACCTAACCTAACCTAACCTAACCTAACCTAACCTAACCTAACCTAACCTAACCTAACCTAACCTAACCTAACCTAACCTAACCTAACCTAACCTAACCTAACCTAACCTAACCTAACCTAACCTAACCTAACCTAACCTAACCTAACCTAACCTAACCTAACCTAACCTAACCTAACCTAACCTAACCTAACCTAACCTAACCTAACCTAACCTAACCTAACCTAACCTAACCTAACCTAACCTAACCTAACCTAACCTAACCTAACCTAACCTAACCTAACCTAACCTAACCTAACCTAACCTAACCTAACCTAACCTAACCTAACCTAACCTAACCTAACCTAACCTAACCTAACCTAACCTAACCTAACCTAACCTAACCTAACCTAACCTAACCTAACCTAACCTAACCTAACCTAACCTAACCTAACCTAACCTAACCTAACCTAACCTAACCTAACCTAACCTAACCTAACCTAACCTAACCTAACCTAACCTAACCTAACCTAACCTAACCTAACCTAACCTAACCTAACCTAACCTAACCTAACCTAACCTAACCTAACCTAACCTAACCTAACCTAACCTAACCTAACCTAACCTAACCTAACCTAACCTAACCTAACCTAACCTAACCTAACCTAACCTAACCTAACCTAACCTAACCTAACCTAACCTAACCTAACCTAACCTAACCTAACCTAACCTAACCTAACCTAACCTAACCTAACCTAACCTAACCTAACCTAACCTAACCTAACCTAACCTAACCTAACCTAACCTAACCTAACCTAACCTAACCTAACCTAACCTAACCTAACCTAACCTAACCTAACCTAACCTAACCTAACCTAACCTAACCTAACCTAACCTAACCTAACCTAACCTAACCTAACCTAACCTAACCTAACCTAACCTAACCTAACCTAACCTAACCTAACCTAACCTAACCTAACCTAACCTAACCTAACCTAACCTAACCTAACCTAACCTAACCTAACCTAACCTAACCTAACCTAACCTAACCTAACCTAACCTAACCTAACCTAACCTAACCTAACCTAACCTAACCTAACCTAACCTAACCTAACCTAACCTAACCTAACCTAACCTAACCTAACCTAACCTAACCTAACCTAACCTAACCTAACCTAACCTAACCTAACCTAACCTAACCTAACCTAACCTAACCTAACCTAACCTAACCTAACCTAACCTAACCTAACCTAACCTAACCTAACCTAACCTAACCTAACCTAACCTAACCTAACCTAACCTAACCTAACCTAACCTAACCTAACCTAACCTAACCTAACCTAACCTAACCTAACCTAACCTAACCTAACCTAACCTAACCTAACCTAACCTAACCTAACCTAACCTAACCTAACCTAACCTAACCTAACCTAACCTAACCTAACCTAACCTAACCTAACCTAACCTAACCTAACCTAACCTAACCTAACCTAACCTAACCTAACCTAACCTAACCTAACCTAACCTAACCTAACCTAACCTAACCTAACCTAACCTAACCTAACCTAACCTAACCTAACCTAACCTAACCTAACCTAACCTAACCTAACCTAACCTAACCTAACCTAACCTAACCTAACCTAACCTAACCTAACCTAACCTAACCTAACCTAACCTAACCTAACCTAACCTAACCTAACCTAACCTAACCTAACCTAACCTAACCTAACCTAACCTAACCTAACCTAACCTAACCTAACCTAACCTAACCTAACCTAACCTAACCTAACCTAACCTAACCTAACCTAACCTAACCTAACCTAACCTAACCTAACCTAACCTAACCTAACCTAACCTAACCTAACCTAACCTAACCTAACCTAACCTAACCTAACCTAACCTAACCTAACCTAACCTAACCTAACCTAACCTAACCTAACCTAACCTAACCTAACCTAACCTAACCTAACCTAACCTAACCTAACCTAACCTAACCTAACCTAACCTAACCTAACCTAACCTAACCTAACCTAACCTAACCTAACCTAACCTAACCTAACCTAACCTAACCTAACCTAACCTAACCTAACCTAACCTAACCTAACCTAACCTAACCTAACCTAACCTAACCTAACCTAACCTAACCTAACCTAACCTAACCTAACCTAACCTAACCTAACCTAACCTAACCTAACCTAACCTAACCTAACCTAACCTAACCTAACCTAACCTAACCTAACCTAACCTAACCTAACCTAACCTAACCTAACCTAACCTAACCTAACCTAACCTAACCTAACCTAACCTAACCTAACCTAACCTAACCTAACCTAACCTAACCTAACCTAACCTAACCTAACCTAACCTAACCTAACCTAACCTAACCTAACCTAACCTAACCTAACCTAACCTAACCTAACCTAACCTAACCTAACCTAACCTAACCTAACCTAACCTAACCTAACCTAACCTAACCTAACCTAACCTAACCTAACCTAACCTAACCTAACCTAACCTAACCTAACCTAACCTAACCTAACCTAACCTAACCTAACCTAACCTAACCTAACCTAACCTAACCTAACCTAACCTAACCTAACCTAACCTAACCTAACCTAACCTAACCTAACCTAACCTAACCTAACCTAACCTAACCTAACCTAACCTAACCTAACCTAACCTAACCTAACCTAACCTAACCTAACCTAACCTAACCTAACCTAACCTAACCTAACCTAACCTAACCTAACCTAACCTAACCTAACCTAACCTAACCTAACCTAACCTAACCTAACCTAACCTAACCTAACCTAACCTAACCTAACCTAACCTAACCTAACCTAACCTAACCTAACCTAACCTAACCTAACCTAACCTAACCTAACCTAACCTAACCTAACCTAACCTAACCTAACCTAACCTAACCTAACCTAACCTAACCTAACCTAACCTAACCTAACCTAACCTAACCTAACCTAACCTAACCTAACCTAACCTAACCTAACCTAACCTAACCTAACCTAACCTAACCTAACCTAACCTAACCTAACCTAACCTAACCTAACCTAACCTAACCTAACCTAACCTAACCTAACCTAACCTAACCTAACCTAACCTAACCTAACCTAACCTAACCTAACCTAACCTAACCTAACCTAACCTAACCTAACCTAACCTAACCTAACCTAACCTAACCTAACCTAACCTAACCTAACCTAACCTAACCTAACCTAACCTAACCTAACCTAACCTAACCTAACCTAACCTAACCTAACCTAACCTAACCTAACCTAACCTAACCTAACCTAACCTAACCTAACCTAACCTAACCTAACCTAACCTAACCTAACCTAACCTAACCTAACCTAACCTAACCTAACCTAACCTAACCTAACCTAACCTAACCTAACCTAACCTAACCTAACCTAACCTAACCTAACCTAACCTAACCTAACCTAACCTAACCTAACCTAACCTAACCTAACCTAACCTAACCTAACCTAACCTAACCTAACCTAACCTAACCTAACCTAACCTAACCTAACCTAACCTAACCTAACCTAACCTAACCTAACCTAACCTAACCTAACCTAACCTAACCTAACCTAACCTAACCTAACCTAACCTAACCTAACCTAACCTAACCTAACCTAACCTAACCTAACCTAACCTAACCTAACCTAACCTAACCTAACCTAACCTAACCTAACCTAACCTAACCTAACCTAACCTAACCTAACCTAACCTAACCTAACCTAACCTAACCTAACCTAACCTAACCTAACCTAACCTAACCTAACCTAACCTAACCTAACCTAACCTAACCTAACCTAACCTAACCTAACCTAACCTAACCTAACCTAACCTAACCTAACCTAACCTAACCTAACCTAACCTAACCTAACCTAACCTAACCTAACCTAACCTAACCTAACCTAACCTAACCTAACCTAACCTAACCTAACCTAACCTAACCTAACCTAACCTAACCTAACCTAACCTAACCTAACCTAACCTAACCTAACCTAACCTAACCTAACCTAACCTAACCTAACCTAACCTAACCTAACCTAACCTAACCTAACCTAACCTAACCTAACCTAACCTAACCTAACCTAACCTAACCTAACCTAACCTAACCTAACCTAACCTAACCTAACCTAACCTAACCTAACCTAACCTAACCTAACCTAACCTAACCTAACCTAACCTAACCTAACCTAACCTAACCTAACCTAACCTAACCTAACCTAACCTAACCTAACCTAACCTAACCTAACCTAACCTAACCTAACCTAACCTAACCTAACCTAACCTAACCTAACCTAACCTAACCTAACCTAACCTAACCTAACCTAACCTAACCTAACCTAACCTAACCTAACCTAACCTAACCTAACCTAACCTAACCTAACCTAACCTAACCTAACCTAACCTAACCTAACCTAACCTAACCTAACCTAACCTAACCTAACCTAACCTAACCTAACCTAACCTAACCTAACCTAACCTAACCTAACCTAACCTAACCTAACCTAACCTAACCTAACCTAACCTAACCTAACCTAACCTAACCTAACCTAACCTAACCTAACCTAACCTAACCTAACCTAACCTAACCTAACCTAACCTAACCTAACCTAACCTAACCTAACCTAACCTAACCTAACCTAACCTAACCTAACCTAACCTAACCTAACCTAACCTAACCTAACCTAACCTAACCTAACCTAACCTAACCTAACCTAACCTAACCTAACCTAACCTAACCTAACCTAACCTAACCTAACCTAACCTAACCTAACCTAACCTAACCTAACCTAACCTAACCTAACCTAACCTAACCTAACCTAACCTAACCTAACCTAACCTAACCTAACCTAACCTAACCTAACCTAACCTAACCTAACCTAACCTAACCTAACCTAACCTAACCTAACCTAACCTAACCTAACCTAACCTAACCTAACCTAACCTAACCTAACCTAACCTAACCTAACCTAACCTAACCTAACCTAACCTAACCTAACCTAACCTAACCTAACCTAACCTAACCTAACCTAACCTAACCTAACCTAACCTAACCTAACCTAACCTAACCTAACCTAACCTAACCTAACCTAACCTAACCTAAC
>NC_087326.1:11502500-11712500 GCF_037043105.1 Vanessa tameamea | reverse complement strand
TTCACACACATACACTACATCTCTTCCTTGTTTTAAAAATAAAACAATTAGGACTTTTATTGATTTATTTAGTATACCAATCACTTTTTACAAAACTGAAAATCAAAATTATTATTTATTTATTATTTTTATTCTTTTATTTATTTATTTATTTTTTCTTTTTTAATTGTCATATTTGTCTTCATTCTCCTCTACAAGACTCTCTTCTGATGTCCTTTCTGAATTTTGTTCTTCGGTTCCGTTTTTTATAGTTCTCCACTCCCCTTCTACTTTTTTTAAATGTACTACATTGCATCTTAACTGCTGTCCTGTTTCGTCGTTCTGAACTTCAACATCCCCTCCATTTCTAGATTTAACAGTATGCATTGCTGTATCAAAATTAAGACAGTTTATTAGTTTTATTTGCATTCTTCACATACACTATATCACCGTAGTCTATATCACTGTAGGTCTGCTTCGCGTGCTCTTCTCCTTTTATCTGTGTACTCTCTACCTTTTTCTTTTTGTTCTTTGTCTTTATCTCTTACATCAATGTCTTCAAAACATTGTTCTGCGAAGTCTATCATAGGAATCTTATCTCTAAATTTTCTTCTAAAGAAGAGTTCAGCCGGTGTTTTCCCAGTCACGCTATGTGGGGTGCCATTGTACATTGTCAAATATTCTGTCAGTGCTTCCTTCCAGTTTTTTCTCTCTACTTGTCATATTTTGAGCCGTTTAATAATATCGCTATATATATACTTCTCTTGGCAATACGCCTTGAATTCCCCACTTACAAATTGTTTCCCATTATCGGAGGTTATTGTAACTGGGTGTCCTAGACGGCTAAAAATATTTTCATTTATCTGTACTAAGACTGCGCCCAGACCGACCGGACTAGCATCTGCAAACACCAAAGTTTTGTCGTTCACGTTGTAGTACCCCAAGTTCGGTATGTCACTCAAAGCAGCCTTTAGTGCACAAAAGGTTGTTTGTTGACTTGTCCCCCAAGAATCCTTAATGTCAGCATTTCTGGCTGATTTCTTGCGAAGCAATAGCTTCAATGGTTCTGTGAGGGTTGCCAAATTAGGAATCCAATTACCAATATAATTAATAAGTCCTAAAAAGCTCTGTAATTCCGAAATGTTGATTGGGGTTCTAAAATTGTTTATATCCGATAAATATTTATCTAGTGGTCGTATTCCTTGATCCGACAACTCATGTCCTAAGAATTGAACTTTAGCTGTTCTGTAAATACATTTTTCTTCTTTTAGCATGATATTATTCGCCCTTATTGTTTCTAATACTTTTTGTAATCTTGTGTCGTGTTCTTTTTTATCCCGCCCGTACACTAAGATGTTGTCAATAAAATTGGCCACTCCTTCGCATTCAATCAACACCCTTTCGAGTGTTTTTTGAAATATGGTGATCCCGAACATTAATCTCTTAAAACGATATAATCCTTTGCCAGATATAAACGTCGTAATATGTCTTGAGTCGGGTACCAGCTCTAATTGATGGAAAGCGTCCTTTATGTCTAATTTACTAAACATTTTAGCATTTTGAATCTTTGGTAGTAGCTGTTCCATCGTTGGTAGCGGATGATTTTCTCGCTTGATAGCCAAATTGGCCCTCCGCATATCAATACAAAGGCGGATATCCCCATCTGGTTTCAAAATTGGCACGACAGGTGATATCCATTCAGACGGTTCTTCTACCTTTTCTATTATGTCTTTTTGAAGCAGTTCATTTATCTTCTTATCTACTTTTTCTTCCAATGGAATTGGTATTCTTCTGTATGGCTGTGCAACCGGTTTTATGTTGCTATCGATCGATATTTGTATCTGAATGTTTTTGAATTTAGGGAAGGGTGTCATCTCGACATGATTTACATCCAATCCGATTTTTAGTACGCCTAATGCTATTGCCGTCACCTTACCTAATAGATTACGTGTGCCTTTGTCTATCACGTAAAAAGTAGTATTTTGCGATTTTGATCCAACACGTATATCGGCATTAAATGACGTCAATATATTTAGAGGAACTTCACTTCCATATGCAACAAATATTTTTCCAGGGTTCTTTACTTCTTCTCCTGTCTTTACAATGTTTTCCTTAATTTTTAACCACGTCTTCTCTGTTATTAAATTGT
Source organism: Vanessa tameamea (assembly GCF_037043105.1). Taxonomy (NCBI): domain Eukaryota; kingdom Metazoa; phylum Arthropoda; class Insecta; order Lepidoptera; family Nymphalidae; genus Vanessa; species Vanessa tameamea. The sequence goes on along the minus strand of NC_087326.1, from coordinate 11,710,372 downwards.
GTTGGCATCCTGAGTCAATCAACATCTGTATTTGAATTCCGCCTACTAAACAAGTGAGCGTGTCATTATTTAGAATATTACAAACGTAATCAATCTTATCTTCTATCGCGTTTGTTTGTCTTATATCTTCCTTTTTTTGGTATGACTTCTTTATTTTTTTCGCATCTACATTCTTTTCCAGTTTGTTGTCTTGGTAACTCCGTTTCTGACCTATTCCCCTGCACTGAGTTTGAAAATGTCCCATCTTCTTGCATTTGTTACAAGTTTTTCCTTTAGCGGGGCATTTTACATCATAAGCTAGGTGATTCCAACTGCCACATCGGAAACATTCCTTTTTACCGTTATTTATGAATGTTCTTTTCTCTACTTGTGTATCGATCTTATTTACAGTTTGATCTTTATCTTTCCGATTGAAATCATTTAATTGCCTTTCCACCACCTCTAGAGTATTTGCTTCAGTTATTACTTCAGATAGAGTGATTGTTTCTCCTGCGCGCAGTATTTTCTTCCTAAGTTCATCCGATGAACATTTTTGAATTATCTGATCAATTAAATTGTCGTCTACATCCATAAATTGACATTTCAATGCTTGTTGTCTCAATCGAACCAGATATTTTTCAAATTTTTCATTTTCCTCCTGTTTGATCTGTCTGAATAAATGTCTTTCATATCGTTTATTTTGCTTTGGAGCGAAATATTCATCTAACTTTGTTATTGCTACCTTAAATACATCTACATTTCCATCAGCAGTAACGTAGCCCCCTGGTATATTAAACAGTATTTCCTGCAGTTCTTGTCCTCCCCAATGTAATAAACTTGCTCGTTTTTTTGAACTAGTCGTAACATCGGCAGCTTCCAGGTAAATATTTAAACTTCTCTTCCAACGTTCCCATCTAGCTCCAACAGATCCTGCTTCACCACCGCACTCAAATTTTTCCAAAGTAAGACTTGACATCATTTATCTGTAGACAAGGAAACAAATAATTAATGTTTCATTTAGTGTTTCACTTAGGGGCATCATCCTATTAACAACCCAACGCATTCATTATTTATCCTTACATCTATTATCAAGAATTGTATTAAAAAATATAAAATTTTTAGTAAGGGCGTCACCCTAAAAACTTCTTTTCACAGGCGTCAGCTTTTAACTTCTCCCTGTAACATACATCGCATCTCATCATATACTTACAGGCATCATCTGTAGGTAACTCATTTCAGAAAGTCCTTACAGGCGTCACCTGCTTCCGGACCACCAGACACTAGTCTGGTAACGTCACACTACTTTATAATTGAAACAGGCGTCACCTGTGGTTATAAGCACCTAGTACTATAATCTACACTAAAGTAATTAAACAGGCTCCGAAATTGAGTATTAGTTCTTAAGTTTTTTATTCTTTACAATCTCATATATAATAATAAAATTCTGAGCCAATCGAGAATCGAACCCGGGCTCAAATCGTGTGTAAAAATATTTATCTTAATCTACGGTTACATTCAACAATTTAGTAATAACAATCGACTCGAAACGATCGAGTTAACACTGTGTATACGAAGTTGTAAACAAAGATCGTACTTAATTTACGTGTCCCCACCGTGTACAATAATCAGTCTGGCACTAGGATAAAGTGAATAGTTATCATTATACAAGTAAACTTAACATAATTATATGTGTTTTTATTGAATTCGGTGACTTACTTTTTTATTGTAACTAAATGAATAATTAATAAAAGTTAACGTTTGTAAATACGACTCTCTGATTTTTTTTTTTCACTGTTATCCAGTTTCTCCTCGTCGCCAATTTATGTAGTGTTCCTTCCTATTTTATCGGCTCCGAGACGCACACACCCACTTACTCTTACCGTTACCAGCTGACTGAGCTGTCGCACGGCCGCGTGTGCGCTCGAGACGACACAATGCTTCCCTCTCTTTCACACACATACACTACACATACTGTCTTGTTTTTGATATAAAAAAAGGATGTCGTAACTCGTAGTTTAGTTAGTAGAAAAGTAAGTTCGGGCGGGCATTCCTCGGGCAATTGTTGAACTATTCAGACTGTAGGAATTGCATTCTACATTATTGTTCATACATGCGTCGACGTCCAGAGACGCGCTCCGACTAAATTAAAAACCAAATTCGGGAGCTATTTATACTACGCGAAAATCGGCAAGCGCATACGGCGCTTACCCAGCGCGCTCTATCGGATTTTCGTGTCAACACACGAAATGAACATACGAAATTGCGACGTCGTCATTGGTCGAAAAATCGAACATTTAATTCGTAGTTTAATTTCCAAAATATTTTCAATTGTAATGTATAACTTTTAATTGGCTGAATCATAATTTTTATCATTGTAAATTGTGTAACTTTCTATTGGTAGAAAAGTAAGCGTTTTCTTTGGACGAAAGAATTTGTAAATATGCATTGTAATTATTTCATTGGATAATATTATTCCTAGTTTCTGTATATATATCGACACATTTTTAAAATAAAATCATTCCGATCCGACCAGCAAGAAAGTGTTCTTTTATTCAAGAAATATCTACGAATAGTAACAACAAGTAAGCTAGGGACCAGTACCCCGACAGTGGTGACCTGCCGACTCAAGATGGAAGAAAATACTGCTCAAGACTGCAGAATCCCTGCTGAAGTGGACCTCGCTGCAATCTCAGTCCAGTCAAGGATCCTACCCTTCTGGCGAGACCTACCACGAGCTTGGTTTATACAGTTTGAAGCAGTCGTCGACCCCTTGAAGACATCTGATGACCAGAGGTTCAGATACGTCCTGCAACAGCTGCAAACAACAGACCTACAGCACGTCACTGACATACTGTATGAAACACCCGCTACAGAAAAATATAATACATTAAAGAACCGCCTACTCGCGGTATATGAAAAATCTGATGTTAAAAACTTCCAGAAGCTCATCAGCGGTCTACAGTTAGGTGATCAAAAACCTTCGCAGCTACTGCGCAAAATGAGAGAGCTCAGCTCCGGAATGATCACCAACGACGGTCTCCGGATCGAGTGGCTCAATCATTTACCCACTCAGGTACGCGTCGTACTGTCCGTCAACACGGAATCGTCACTAGACACACTCGCGGCCATGGCTGACAAGATGGTCGAATACTCCGAGCCTACGACTATAGCTGCAATCTCAACATCAACACCGACAAACGATGCCGTGTCTACTCAGTTTGCAATATTAACAAAACAATTAGAAAAACTATCACTTGAAATAAACGAGATACGCGGTCGCTCAAAATATAGACATCAATCAAGACAACATTACCGCTCACAATCACGATCTCGTCCTAGCTCGTCATATCGCAGTAAATCAGCTGTGAAGCCCGGCGACGCAACATGGGAATGCAAATATCACTACCGATTCGGCGACAAAGCAAAACGTTGCGAATCACCTTGTTGCAGGCGAATGAAAAAAGATACTACAAATCATTTAAACTAGCTCCGACATCGACGACGGCGGATCTCGATGTCCCCTTCACAAGCAACCGCCTATGTGTCTACGATCGCAACTCAAATGAACGTCTCCTTGTGGATACTGGCGCAGACATATCTGTTTTAAAAGCAACAGATCGGAACAAATCACAAATTCAAAGCGCCTGCAAATTATTTGCCGCAAACAATACACCAATCAACACATATGGTGTAAAGACTGTCAAACTCGACTTAGGCTTGCGACGTAATTTTCTATGGACCTTCATCATTGCCGACGTTAAAACATCGATTCTGGGAGCAGACTTTCTACGTAATTTCAAGTTGTTAATAGACTTGCACAAAAAGAAACTCATAGATAAAGTCACTGATCTCTCAGTTGATGCTATTGAAATATCAACAGGCGCTGAAATTGAAACAAGAACATTACACGTTATCGGGACTAACCAAGCCTACTATCATATATTGAAGCAATATCCAGACGTAATTCGACCGATGTCTCTCAATCAACCTTCAAAACACAACGTCGTCCACCATATAGAAACAACTGGCCCACCTCTCTTCGCCCGACCACGTCCGCTTCCGCCGGATAAGTACAAAGCTGCGAAGACTGAATTCGAGAATATGTTGGAAATGGGCATTTGTAAACCATCTAATAGTCCGTGGGCTAGCCCGTTACATGTTGTAATAAAAAAGGACGGCGGTTTAAGAGTCTGCGGTGACTATAGGAGATTAAACGCGGTCACTCAACCCGACCGCTATCCAATACCACGCATACAAGATTTCACCTATCAACTGCATAACAAAAAAGTATTTTCAAAGCTTGATTTAAAAATGGCGTACTACTGGATACCAATCGCTGAAGAAGATGCACAGAAAACCGCAATTATAACCCCGTTCGGCCTCTTCGAATTCAACTGCATGACTTTCGGACTACGCAACGCGAGTCAAACATTTCAACGATTCATGCACGAAGTTCTCAGAGGCGTGGAAAATTGCTTCTGTTTCGTAGATGACATTCTACTATATTCAGAAAATGAAGAAAAACATATTCAATTATTACATGAAGTATTAAAACGATTACAAAAATTCGGAGTTACATTGAAAATCGAAAAATGTGAGTTTGGAAAAAACAAAATTAATTTTCTCGGTTACGAAGTCTCGGCAGAAGGAATAAAACCTACTCAAGATCGCATCGAAGCTATTTCAAAATATCCGAAACCTAAAACCATAGTCGAATTACGCCGATTTCTCGGCATGCTTAACTTCTACCGAGACTGTCTACCACATCAAGCTGAACTTCAACACCATCTCAATAAGTACTTACACAACCGCAAAAAGAACGATAAAACACCGATCGACTGGACGCCGGAAGCCGATGCAGCATTTGAAAATTGCCGCCAAAGCATTTTAGAAGCTACAACCCTGACTCATCCAGTCCCCGGTAGTGTTCTCAGTATCATGACGGACGCTTCTGATCATAGTCTCGGCGCCGTAATACAACAAAAAGTTAATAATAAATGGAAACCACTCGCCTACTTCTCAAAAGCAATGAGCGCTACACAACGCCGCTACAGTGTATATGATCGCGAATTATTAGCAATATATACAGCTGTAAAACACTTCCGACGACTCATAGAGGGATGCGAAGTAAACGTGTACACAGATCACAAGCCGCTCGCCTACGCATTACATTGCCAAGCTAAGAGTACCGACACACCACGTAGAGAACGACAACTACATTTCATCAGTCAATTTTGTTCAAGTATTAACTACATACAAGGCGAAGAAAACAAAGTCGCCGACGCTCTTTCTCGCATAGAAGACATCCAGTGTCCAACCATAATTGATTTTACTCAATTAGCAATCGACCAGAGTAATGACGAAGAATTAAAGTCAATTCGAAATCAACCGAACTTACGGTTTACAACTATCGCGATGCCCGGAATAAGTCAACCAATCACGTGCGAGCTGTCTACCGACACACCGCGGCCGTACCTGCCGAACACATATCGCTATGCTGCATTCAAAGCGCAACACGAACTATGTCATCCGAGCGTACGGACCACAAGAAAACAACTAACCACGAAATACTTCTGGCCCAACATGAATAAAGACGTCGGAATATGGACTAAAGCATGCATTAATTGTCAACGAGCAAAAATACATCGACACGTCGTAACACCCTTAGGCCAATTTCCACCGTCGCAGCGCTTCGAACATGTACACATCGATATAATCGGACCGCTACCACCGTCAAACGACTATCGATACTGCGTCACGGTGATAGATCGCTGTACGAAGTGGCCCGAAGCAGTACCGGTGCAAGAAATTACCGCCGAGAATGTAGCTAAAGTTTTTTATGAAAACTGGATCGCACGATTCGGTTGCCCGCTACGCATATCTACGGACCAAGGCCGCCAGTTCGAATCCGAGCTATTCAAATCCTTAATGAAAAAATTCGGTATAACAAGAATTCGAACCACTGCATATCATCCACAATCGAATGGCCAAGTCGAACGATGGCATCGAACATTAAAAGCGGCACTGATAGCACGAGAAGCCATAATACAATGGACGGATAAATTACCCACCGTGCTATTGGGCTTACGCACGGCGTTAAGAAAAGATAATTTTAGTCCTGCAATAATGACTTACGGAACAACATTACGAATACCTGCCGATTTTTTCGTGCCTACACAATCAAATATAAATGACACAGAGTACGTACGCCGCCTAACGGAAACCATGGCAACGCTACAACCAGCGCCACGCAAACACACTTCTCAACATAAACCATTCGTGTATAAAGACCTAACAACGTGTACGCATGTGTTTGTGCGCAATGATATGGTTCGAGCTCCGCTTACGCCGCCGTACGATGGTCCTTATAAAGTTTTAAAACGCTACGATAAATTTTACAAAATTCAATTACCCTTACGCACATCAGTCGTTAGTTTAGATAGACTCAAACCAGCCTACTACAATACGAATCCATCACCAGAAGAACTACCTCGTCAACCCAATACGACATCTGAATATACAACAAGATCTGGAAGAAAAATCAAACCTAAGGTACGATTTTCTTGAAGGGGAGTGATGTAGGAATTGCATTCTACATTATTGTTCATACATGCGTCGACGTCCAGAGACGCGCTCCGACTAAATTAAAAACCAAATTCGGGAGCTATTTATACTACGCGAAAATCGGCAAGCGCATACGGCGCTTACCCAGCGCGCTCTATCGGATTTTCGTGTCAACACACGAAATGAACATACGAAATTGCGACGTCGTCATTGGTCGAAAAATCGAACATTTAATTCGTAGTTTAATTTCCAAAATATTTTCAATTGTAATGTATAACTTTTAATTGGCTGAATCATAATTTTTATCATTGTAAATTGTGTAACTTTCTATTGGTAGAAAAGTAAGCGTTTTCTTTGGACGAAAGAATTTGTAAATATGCATTGTAATTATTTCATTGGATAATATTATTCCTAGTTTCTGTATATATATCGACACATTTTTAAAATAAAATCATTCCGATCCGACCAGCAAGAAAGTGTTCTTTTATTCAAGAAATATCTACGAATAGTAACAACAAGTAAGCTAGGGACCAGTACCCCTACAAGACCATTAATTTTATTAATGCAAAAAATGTTTTTCTGCAACATGAATCCCGGGGAGAATTCTGGCGAATCGCCAACATACGAACGAACGAACTAAATACGGTCACATATGGCACTGCAAGTGCGCCATTTCTAGCTACTCGTTGTCTCAAGCAAATAGGTCTAGAATGCAATGACAATAACATAGCTAAAATTATTCAACATGACTTTTTTGTTGACTACTTGTGTACCGGTAGTACGAACTTAGATGAAGCACAATTTATTCGTAGGGAGGTCACTAAGGCTTTTGCTTTAGCTGGCATGAGACTAAGAAAGTGGAAATCAAATGAATCTCAATTAATCGATTGACTCTTCGTTTGATTTAGACATGGGGTCTGAAGTACCTAACAAGTTATTAGGTTAGGTTAGGTGGTTGTTGGTACACCATTTCTGATGAGCTTGGGTGTCTGATAAGCATGAATTTAGCTTCTAATGCTAATACTAAACGCGATTTACTTTCAGTGATTGCACGGATTTTTGATCCATTAGGGCTTTTATCTCCTTGTGTCATTACAATAAAAATGTTACTACAACAAATGTGGTTAGATAAGTACTCGTGGGATGATCCCTTAAATGCAAATATTAGTTCACGTTGGAACATCATCATGGAATCTTCACCTTTATTGAACAATATTAGGATTCCACGTAATGTTATTTGCGATGCATACAAGGAACTAGAAGTACATATATTTACCGATGCTTCTGAGCCGGCATACAGTGCGTACGCTTATATTCGAAGCAATAATAGCAAGGTGTGCTATCAATAATAAACTCACTAATTGTATAGTACCTTTTCGCACACAAGCGTTCCTTAACATTTTTTTTAATTTGGCAACAGAAGCATTTTGAACGCTTTCTGGGATCCTGTTGTAAAACCGTATACATTGCCCCACAAAAGAGTTACTGACTCTATTCAGTCGAGTAACAGGAGTAACAAGTTTATGTTTGTTCCTTGTACCAATGCTATAAGAATCACATTTTCTCATAAAATCATTAATAATTATTTCGTAGCCCGTAATACTGCAAATGCCGCAGAAGTGTCTACTCGCCAATCCGTTAACATGGGGGACCCATCGCAACTTGGCATCAACAGTAAGGCCAAGAAATTCAGTTGATTCAACTGGATCCATCGATTCCCCATTGATAAGTACACCAGCTTTTACATTTTGCATCTTTGTGTGTACTAAATTTTATAATTTTTGTTTTTTTATTATTCAGCCTAATTCAATAAATAAAATAAAAATTCTCTAATTCCATAGTGATATAGTTTCCTGACCAGAGTTTCATGTTGAACACAATCAAAGGCAGGCGCCAATAATGTTACTGATGAATTTAGGACCTCCAAAATTATGCAACGACACCAGACTAATAGTAACGGCACTCCATCGTAATGTCATAGAGGCTACAGTTATCATTGGATGTGCTAAAGGAGAAACAGTGTATATTGTCTGAATATCTTTGATACCATCAGACTATCCCTTTAAATTCAAAAGAGTACAGTTCGCGCTTAAAGTCTGATTCGCTATGACTTATGAAATCTTTAAAACGCCCGAAGTAGGTCTAAGAGAATACTTTTTTTCGTATAGACAGTTCTAAATACCTTGTTTGAGGGTGAGGTCTACTAGTGGTCTGGTGGTTATAGCCCACGAAAGTCGAACCACAGATGTGGTATACGTAGAGATCTTAAATTAACGTAATATAATCAATTTCCACGCCAAGTGTTCCGATCCGTTAGCGAGTAGCCCTAGCCTCCAATACGGTGTTACGTCATAGGATGTCACAATTAATTATATCACATTATTATATTATAATCGAAACTATTTATTTTACATTATTATGTACTTATAAAATTATGTTTATAATTAGTTGTTTAATAATTTGTTAAACTTTAATTAATACTATTTTATTTAGCACTTTATTTAAGACTGGCACAAATACATATACATACATTCTTCTTTTTTTTAAATATTGATCTGTCACGAGAAATAATGAGATGATTGGAAGTTATTGAAAAATATATTTGTTGGAGAATTATTATAAAACGTGATTTTAATTTGTCATCTTAAACTACTGAAATTAGATTTACTTGTACTGACGCTGTTGTTAAACCGCAATATTTAACAAGGTGAATATAGGTGTAGGCACCGTACAAATAAACGAAGCAATCTGTTGCGCGAACTAGGATACTAGTATAACGCCATCTACCGGTCGGCGACACAGAGCCTAATTAGTAGCACTTAGTGAGCAAAACTGTACCGCGACTCGGAAGTATATGAGCGCCATCTAGTACCAGTTTGTTGAATTACAATTTACCACACTAACACGATAAAACATTTACGATTTTTCAACTGCTAAATTATTATTGAATTAGACAAATAAATAAAACACCAGTAACCGGAATAATTTATTGGAAACATAATTAATTGTACATCACGTTCACACAGCACGTGAGTCGACTGTCGCCGCGCACTCGACTCGCGGTTCCTCCCGCTGTTCCTGTCACAGTTGCTCAGTACGTTGAGCACCTGAGCATTATTAATTACAAGTTTTTCATTTATACGTTACATTTATTTTTCGTCGAAATTCGATAATTTACAAACATTTACATTCCAGTTTTGTTAAATATCCACTAAAAACAGAAAAACTCTACACGCACTTAAAAAATTAAATTCGAAAAACGCTAAATAGCGTTAGTGACCGCACGGATCAGCTCCCATCGATCGAAGTGACGATCGTTGAGTTTCATTAAAGTAGAGACCTCACACGTCTCTCATCGGGGAGTTATCGAATACTTTTAATTGTATATACATATATAAATCTTACATACACTAAGAAAATATACACAGGCAGAAGTAACGGCAGGTAATAAAAGCATTAGTATATTAATGTAACTACATTCGTGTCGAGTAAAGAGTATAATAATATTAACTTAAATAAACTCTGAATAGAAATTATGAATGTACAAGTGTCACGAGTCGCGGACACGTCGGCGGTCGGCGAACCTTCGGATCGCCTATTTCAACTAAATAACAAACAACTTTTTGGTAAACTCGTTACAAACTTAAAATCTCGCGAGTCGCGGCGGCGGCGCTCGGCCGCGGCTCCCTCTGCGCACTGCGGGACGCGCTTACGACTTCTTCCTGCAACACAACGGGACCTCGTCAGTGGGGGCGGGCGGAGCGCGGCAGGGGACAGGGGACAGGGGGTCGATACTCACTGGTCGTGGTTGTCGGTGTCCGAGTCGTCGAGCTCGGGCTTGGTGCGGCGCTTCTCGTAGACGAGGATGATGGCGCAGAGCACGAAGACCTCGGCGCAGATGCCGAGGAAGGGCCAAAGCGCGGCGTACATGTCCTTGACGCGCAGCGTGGTGACGGCCGGCGCCAGCGCGCCCGCCGCGCCGCAGCGGTAGCGCCCCGCGTCCGAGCGCTGCGCCTCCTCCAGCAGCAGCACGCCGTTGGGCACGCCCTGCTCGCTGTCGGCCAGCGAGGCGCGCGAGCCGAGCACCTCCGTGGCGTCGGTGTAGTTGGCGTCGGGCTCGGAGGAGTTGGTGTAGCCCCAGGTGACGCGCGAGTACGGCTTGCCCACCACCTTGCACACGAGCTTCAGCTTCTGCCCCTCGACGACGTTGGTGTTGGCGGGCAGCTTGAGGTGCGGGCGGCCGCGCACGGCCCAGCGCTGCTCGCGCGCGGCGCCGGCGAGCGCGCACGAGTAGTTGCCGAAGTCGTCCTCGTACGCGCGCGCCACGCGGAACTCGGCGCCGCCGCGCTCCAGCTGGTAGCGGTCCTTCAGCTCCCACACCTGCTCGATGTCGGTCTCGTTCTTCTTCCTGGAACGTGCGATGCCGATGACGTCACATCGAAAGCGTCGGACGGGCTCGGTCTCGCCGCCCTCTTAGGCGCTCTGACAAATATTATTCGCGTTCTCGCTTACGGGGAATCGCTACTCGCTGCGGAGTTTACGTCAATTAAAACGTGCGGAAACGGTTCGTTAATACGTCACTCGTTATCTAAATATAAAATTAAGATAATTTATACGTCTGACCCTCGAAATGTTTACTCTGCTAGCTGATAATGATGTATCATGTTCATTCCATGATGAAACCAACATTTACAGAAAACTATATTTTTAAGATAAGTAAGAAACTAACAATGAGTATATTGTTTGCAGTACATTATTAATAATATTTGTTACATCAACCTTCGCCCGCGTAACATGATATTTGAACTATATAAATACTATATTTTTGGCGGTAGAATAAACCACACCGGCGGGTATGTTCATATGTGGCAAAATATGTCCAATGCTGGCCGGGTAGTATATTGAGGTTGCGTTTGAGACTTACCAAACGTAGGCGAGACTGTTGTCATTGGGCAGCTGGCAGTGGAGGGAGAAGTTTCCCCTGACGTCGTACAGCAGCTCGGGCAGGTCCTCGCTGGGGGCGGAGGCGGAGGCGGGCGCGGCGGCGGGCGCGGGCGCGGTGACGGGCGCGGGCGCGTCGCCTGTAACACGCGCACGCATCACTCTCTGCCCTGGCCACGGTCTGCACTATCTACCACTCTCTACGTAACGTGTGTGAGGTACATGAGGCCGAAGACGAAAACACTTCAGTGGGCGCGGATGGTGTTTCAGGGTACCCTAATTCAGTGATACGAACATAGTGTTCATAAAGCTAAAATGATATAATAACAGGGCTCATACACCGGAAACGATGGTGTAATATATAAATATATCAATGCTGTCGGCGACCGAGCTCTGCACCGAGCTCTGCACCGAGCTCTGCACCGAGCTCTGCACCGAGCGCGCTCGAGTCGCACAAACTGTCTATCAAACAATATCGACGTGTATACTTATATTAAAAAAATATCAACAAAAAAAAAATTCTTATACCATGCATTATATTCCTCTGCGATATAATTATTTCAAGAACGCGAATCAAATCTGCAACCCTCGACGCAGATGGCAGATAGGTTGCCCGCTGCGTCAATGGTTACATTGCATTACAAGGATTTAAAACTATTTAAAACATTTTTCTCGTAAATATTGATTTGTTTATCTATCGCAATGTAAAGAGTCACCATAGTCTGAAATTAAAAGCTCAAATAATTGTCTCTTACACAGAACATTCGTTATTAGTGAGTCAGTCGTGTTAAACTAGTGCATTCAAAAACAAATCAATATTTCAATAGTGTCTTTGTTAATTGCAGGGACAATCGAATCGTAGTTCGGAGATCGAGTCTCGCTATTCAGATTCGACAACCACCTGCTTAACAAGCATATTAACTATTACTTAGAGTACAGTTGCCCGGGCAGCGAAATTATGAAGCTAAGTACATCTCCTAATGTTAAACTAATATATCTACTTCTTAGGGTTTATTGCGAAAAAAAATCTAGAATATTAAAATATTAACTAAAAATCAGCTACTGGAAATAAAATGATAATTTATGAAAGGCGATTACAAATACAAAGTCTACGGGCACATTTAGAGTCAAATAGTTCTCTGTCATTAAAATGACAGCAATAAAAGTATTATTCCGCTTAGACATACGTACTTCGGCTTCGATAAGGATACGTTCTATAGCACATTATTTTAATCGAAGATACGAAGCAAACTTAATCTTCGTTGATTGTCCCGTAATATAGGTGATTATGCGTCGAAATACATGTTCAATGTTCATACAAAACGAGGGCGACGCGATACGCGATACGCGATTGGCAACACGACGCAATACGTAATAAATAATAAGATATTTTGAAGATAAAAAATACTCGTTTGCAAGATTAATGCAGATAATTAAGCAATTGAAAGTAAACTTTAAAAGACAGACTTTATGAAAGGTGTCGTTCTGAAATGGGGTTTATCCGTCTCGGCCTTCCGTAAAGCATCGATCGACCTCGTCCTGCTTTGAGTCGACGCCCGACAGTTAACGATCGACCGGCAGCTATCACATCTATTTCCACAGCATACGAATTAGAGTCGCGTGAACTACTCATATTAATATTCGATTACACATAATTCCTATTATTAAGTATTTACATCGAGTTATTAAAACATATACATACATAATAATACCATAACGAACGATAGCTAAAGGTAGTGTTAAGAGAATTGGAAAGGGTTTTTAAGAAAGGTTATAAATAATATCGGTTAAAGATAGTGACAGACACGCACACACAGTTAAGTAAAGACGGCACGCCCTCGCGCGCATTGTGTCGCGTCTCGTTCTGCCTTATATAGATATAATAACAAATAGATCTAAACATAGTTCCAAAGAATACATCGACCACCTAATGAGAAAAGCACTACGACTAATACGAAAAAAAATATATTGGCTCTAACGGGCAGCACTCGCACTAACTGCGTCAACGATACAGACGATACGCCAACAGACTACAGTTCCATACGCCAAACTACTGAAGAAACAATATTTCCGACGGTGGTCGTAAATCGAAATCTAGCTACATAATGCCGATCCGTCCGACCCCGGCTCGCGCCCGACGCGGCGGAGCGACGACGCCGGAGCCGGGCGGTCGCGAGCACGAGCACGAGCACGAGCAGCAAAGCGGCGGAGACGGTGCGGTGAGGAGCGGCATGCGGCGGTACCGGCGGCGGGCAGCACCACGACGCGCACGCGGTGGTCGCGCTCGCGGCTGCACGTGTACAGGCCGGCGTGGTGCGCGCGCGCGGCGGGCGCGCGCAGGCGGGCCGCGAGCCGCGCGTCGGAGGCGGGCGCTTCGGGCGCCGCGCGCAGGTCCGGCGGGGGCGCGCCGCCGTCCCGTCGCCACTCGGCGCGCTGCTCGGGCCGTAGCCGACACTCCACCGTGAGCGGCGCGCCGGCCGCTACCGTCACGCGGCTCTCCTCGCCGGCCGCGCTCGGCACGGCCGCCTCCGTCTCTGCGCACGATGCTCTCTCGCTACTGTCACGCTCCCCAAACACGCGTATGCGTATACCTTCCTATGCACGCATTTCTCACTCGTATCGCGTGAGGAACTTCTTTCGAATCGGTCGTCTGAACTTTATTCTACTATCGATGGTCGTTTTGTTTTTATTTGTCGGATATTTACCTCTTTGACAATAGACGATTATTCAGAACGATTTAATTGCATTCAGCGATGCCTTGTCCTCCTTTCATTAACAATAATTAGATAGAGTACAATTGGTTGCGACTTATTTTCATACAGTTAATAGTTCCTTTAACAAACTTACAATTAATTACAACGCTTTTTATGAATGACATTTGAATATCTCATAAAATGGCAGATAAGATTGAATCGACATTTTAAGTAGAGTATGACAATACATAGCCGTAGAAAAACAAGTTTGTTAAACAGTATAACAATTAAACTGAGATCATAACATATTTGAATGATTTCAATGCTATTTAACATGTAGTTGTTTGTGTCTAGTGGGAAAAATTACTCATTTGAGTCATACAATCAGAAAAATGGAATTTTATTTATATATTGTAACAATTACATTTACTACATTCCATCTGCAACTACATTTAATTTTTGTTTGATCAACATTATTAATTAAGAATGTATTTATTGTTTTTATGTCGCAAAATTCTGAAGGTGAATGAGATAAACAATAAAGGGAAAGTCCCAGTAATGGGAGCCTCATGCAGACAAGAGCAAAGCTAACAAATAAAGCCACTTGCGGTATTTGTTAAGACTTTGATACATAACAGATAATGCTATCTCTCTATCAGTCAAGATAATAACATGCGCAGATTTATACTGAACTAAAAATGTGTGCCTATCTGTAGCTGCAGTAACTAAAGTAACAAATCAAACATTTCCTTCTTACATGAACTTCATTTGATGTCATTTGATGTCGAACAACACCTTGTGTTGGGAGAATTTCTTCCTTCGAGATAATGTTATGTAACAAGCTTTACTTGAAATTAACTTAAAGTTATTTTATCAATCGGTGTCTTGTACAGAATCAATTAAAGATAATTATCTAAAAAAAATATACTCATTTTTACTAGTATTGATTTTTTTTTGCATAAAAAAATAACATTCACAAAATTAATTTATGATAATTTAGTAACCTCTGTGAATCAACTCTAATATACAACAGATTATCTGTAACACAATTTTATTTTCTATTGACCGATAAATTATAAATTTATATATTGTTGGAATGTGTACATTTCATGACCCATAATTTAAAATCATGTTTTTCTTTCAACTGCTGATATTTATTAAAATAATATAAAAAAATGTAATGTCAGAGCTAAGGTTTCGCTAATGGAGGGGGATGAGGTTGTTGCATGGTCTTACAAAGATTTGAGTAATTTAATAACATGAGAAAAGCGATACTACTCATGACATCACCCAACAGTCCAACACCTTCAACTAGGGCATCATTTCATTGACCTACAAAATACTTCGACATGCAATTAACTCTTTAACGATCACCATTAATCTAGGATTATTATAATAAATTATGATTAAAATTATAAAATTAAATTATTACTTACTTTGTGCTTTTGATGGAATTACACTTGCTAAAAATAGAATTGCCAGAGGCACACAAAAAGCAGTCCGACCCATTGCTGACAGCAGCGTGATCTTCTCTCGCTTCTGTGAGATTGAAAACTAGTAACCCGACTGTAATCGAATACAGTCAGGACAATAAAACTCAATTTATTATGCCCACCCAAGAACAATGGTGCGCAAAATGGCGCAGAATTCTTTATCCTATCCTTTTGAAACAGTCACTGTCAAACGTCATTTAAACGAGTGAGTCAATCTGATATCGAGGCCAGTACGATGTTGTCATATCCTAAATGTCATGTTAGTAGATTTTCCATACTGGTAATATATAGTTTTGAATGCCCAAAAAACAAAATGTGTAGTTTTTACCTTACCAAATGTAAGCAGATACTACGAGGTTTTTAGGAATATTATTATTATTTCAAACTACAGTGGAGTCCTCATTTATAGTCCTTAACAGAATGACTCAACTCCGCAGCATACGCGGTTAGAAAAGTTAGATAAGTATATAACGATATTGATACCACTCGTCTAGTATATTTTGGTTATTTTGATAATATACGTCTTTGGTGTAACAAAGTCAAGTTGATCACTTTGATAGAATCAGTGATAATCATTGTATGTGCACGAGACGTAAGGATAGGCTTATAACGCCAAGTTTCCGACTCCGCACAATTAATTAATCCTACTTAGGGCAAGGTATCCATTTCTATAATAAAATTCCGCAGATATTTTTAACTTCGCCTTAGCTTACTTTTAACAACCGGATCACTGACGATCCATTGAAAAATTCTAGCTGAACCGTCACCGAACCTCTACTGGCTTTAAAAACGAGTATTTCTGTGTTCGCTACATTGTATTTGAGTCCATGTTGTTCAGCAATCTATGATATAGTTATAAAAACCCGTATTAACTAATGCTAAAGTTAGTAATGGTTAATTATCAGACTGCGACTTAAAGATGGTTCTGTTTTTGGGGTGTTAAGTCATTTAACGTAAATAAAAATTTTATAATTTAAACTAATACTTTAAAAAACCGGATTAATTTCTGTTACAGATTGTACATATAAACGCGAGATGTTCCTGTGTTTTCGCCGGATACACCGTTTCTTTGTTCGTTAATTCCAATTATTGCATCATCATATTCAATGAAAAATTTGTACTTGAAGCAACATAGGCTATCGATCCGACACCGAAGAACTTTAAGCCTAAACATAAAACGGCATGGTTGACAGACAGACAGTATTCTGCCTGCGATTTGACCGTGCAAGGCCCTATGCATAATGATTTGGTATATTTCGCGTATAGTATAGTAGATGTAACGTGAACCACCTCAGATACGCCAGGCTTTAAAACAGGCTCTCATTATTGGATACCTTACAGTTTTGTGTTTGTTCTGTTGACCGTTGAGCAAATTCCCTCGTCGTGAGCCAACCGCGAGTGCAGCAGTCGTGCCATGGTTGACTATCATAATGAAATATAACTTTTGTCTCTATTCTGTCAACCGTTGATGAGTTTTCTGGAGCCAATCTTGGTTGGAGTATCAGGTCAAGGTTGCCATAAAAGTCGTCGGAACCGAATCAACGTGTAAAATTTAGATCTGTAGGATAATAGGGGGAAGTGGAAAAATTTAACTTGCAAGATTTATTTACACACACTGGGAGCCTGAATAAGTTTACTATAGGTACTAATCCCGGCACCGATCGGTAAGCTGGCATTATCGCGCAACTCGCGATATGTCTATATATAGATATAAATGCATTTTAACCAGTTGTTTAAAATCGTTAATAACCGGCTGCACATTTATGGCACACAGTAGAAATTGCTGTTGCAAATAAAACAAGAAGTCAACATTGAATTTATTGATAGAAGGCGGGGTCACACCACGCAGGGTACTTTTCCATTTAAAATATAAGTTATAACATAGATTCTCACTAACATCTTTATTTTCAACGTTACAATAGTTTTGAATTAACATAATGCTCCACGAGTCAGTGGCAGTACTAATTAAAAATTTCAGTCAAGTCAAAATCAACTTTTACTCAGTGGATCCTATTTTACAACAAATGACTCGCCAGCGACGCGGGCTACATTTAATAGGTAACGAGGCTCCTAATCGACACTCACTAATAAATAAAACCATAGTGCGGGCTCCTCGGGATCCTCACAGACAACACCTCGAAGCATTCTCACATTTCCGAACACGCTCACCCATCACGAACACAAACATAAAGATCGTCGGGACGTGCGGCCGCAGGACCCGCTCGTCTCACACTCGACGGAACTATAATAATACTCATACCCTCTAAATTGCAGATCTCATAGAGCTCACGACTAGATCGTCGAATCGAGAAATTTCTACATAACTCGCAATAAATCGGAAGAACGTCACGGCCTCGCCGCGCTCAGGCCCACACGCGCAGCGTGGCGTCCCACGAGGCCGTGGCCAGCGCCGTCCCGTCGGGCGCCAGCTGCACGCGCGCCACGCGGTGCTCGTGGCCGCACAGCACGCACACGCGCGCCGCGCGCAGCGCGTCCCACGCGCACGCCGTGTAGTCGCTGTAGCCCGCGAACAGCAGGCGCCCGCTCACCGACCACTCCACCGAGTTCACGCCGAAGATCACGCTGTCCTTGCCGTAGCGCGCCACCTCGCGGTCGGCGCGCAGGTCGAACAGGCGGCAGCACGAGTCGTCGGAGCCGGACGCCAGCGAGTCGCCCGACGGGTGGTAGCGCACGCTGTTCACGTCCGACAGGTGCGTGTCGAAGGCCTGCACGGCGTGGCCGGAGCGCATGTCCCACACGAGCACGGCGCGGTCGCAGCCCCCCGAGACGAACGTGTCACCCATGTCCGTCGGTGCCAGGTCGAGAGCCATCACGTCCGCCGCGTGTGCCTGTCGAAACGAAGCGGGAGTCGGACGTCCATGATATGTTTTATAAATCTCAAATTCGATTCGAAGCGACGATGTGACGATGCGATCACCTGGAAGCTCTGCAGCAGCTGCCCCGACTCCACGTCCCAGAGCGCGCACGTGCCGTCGCCGCCGCCCGTGAGTATCTGGCGGTCGGTGTTGGGGAAGAGGCAGGCCGACATGTAGGAGGTGTGCGTGGCCACGGTGCGCTTGCGGGCGGCCGGCTCGTCCTCGCCCGCGCCGCCCAGCGGAAACACCGTCACCTTGTTGTCGAGGCCCCTAAAAATTATAAAATATCTGGTGTTAGTATTAGAAGTGAGCTGATTGTGAGTAATGTAAACTAACGAAAGTTTAGTTAATATTTGTTGCACTCCTTTGATATATTGTTAAATGTTCTGATCTCTGATTTTTCTATCGCTACATAGAACTTGTTGAATACAAGGTTTAGGAGAAGTTTTGTTTAGAGCCTCTAAAAATAAAAAATATAATAAAATGGGATCAGTTATATAAATTGCGAATGAAAAAAATGCCCACGAAGAACACTTATTTGCACCTTTAGTCGGTGCAGTTGGAGTATCAGATACCAACATTTGGAGAATCCCACATAATAAATGTTACAAGTATAATGTATTCTTAGTGTCCGGTCCACTTAAGACCACTCTAGGCTGTGGTCTCTCTAGATAGACTGTAAGATTCCTCTGGTCTAAATAGTTTTTTCCTATGCTGTTGTATGTTTCTGCGTTCATTACAATAGCATCTAGTATGTCTATATATTGGCTTCTCAATTTTTCACATAGCAGTAGAGCCATTTATTTATTGTTTTTGCTTGAAATCACTTGTATAATATCTTTTTGTACTTCATATATTGAATGTATCCTGAGACCAACAGTGTTTGTAAGCAGGTAAACCCGTGGTAGGATTTTGTGCTAGCCGGTTTGAGTTGGTGCTTCTTGTGGTGGTGATTGAGTTCTTCAGGTATTCTACTGTCAAACAGCAATATTGCTGCATTCAAAACGGAACAGAACAATTTGCTTGTGCCGGTTTGAAAGATGAGTGAGCCAGGGGACAACTGGGACAAGGGACATAACATCTTAGTCCCCAAGATTGGTGATGCATTAGTGTGATGTAAGGAATTTTTATCATTTCATACAGCGCCAATGTCTATCGGCAGCTGTGACCACTTATAATCATCATCAGGTCCATTTGCCCGGCGGCAGAGTGGGTCGAAACCGTGATTTGAGAGACTTAGGTTCCAAATTTGTTTGATCAGTTTTTTCTATATGCTTGAACATTAACCCAAATAATAATTGTCCTATACGTTTTTTATCTAAACATTAGAGTTTGGACAAAATAAATAATCTTTATTTTTTTTAATATAATGTTGGCCGCCTGTGGACCGTCTACTTATTACATTAAAAAAAAAAACAAAATTTCTAAATACATATTCTCATGAAGCTGCACGAAAACTAATAAAAAATATAAATAATTAGGCCAAAAAAAAGAATATTTCGCATTCCGTCACGAACGGCGATCCATAAGTGAAGTTTTAATGGTGCTTCCTGAATACATATATGATATAATCATATCCCCAGCTTCTGCTAAGGCATTTCACTCGTTTGCAGAAGTAAGTATCTCATTGTTTGTCTTCTATATCATCAAAAATTATAATTAAACAAAAAATTAAAAGATTGTTGTTACAAACCAAGAAAATAACATTATTTTCAATTGCTATCAGGCAAAGGAATTTTTATAACATTTTATTTTAACGTGTTTACTTACATATGTCATACAATACATTGTAGTGTACTTTATTTTGAATAAATATGTTGTAGTGCCTAAAACATATTTATTTAAAATTAAAGTAACTTAGCTTTAATCTGAACAGAAATTGGTCATACATTGGATTATAAGTATTCAAATCAAAATATACTTTATTCAAGTTGGATTTTACAAGTACTTCTGAATCACCATTTTATAATTTGTATTAAAGTTAAGCTACAGCTGGTAAAGTTACCATGGATTCGGAATGTAGATTCTACTTGACTGAAAAACAAGAAACTCGGTGGTTACTCTTTTGTAACATTTGAAAGACATAGTTATGTTAATGTTTTTTTAAGAATACTTTAAAATGATATAAAAATTGACAAATTCATATCTGCACTTTAGTATAGAGACAATTACCTAGCACCGTGAAGGATTTATAGACTCTGCGGAATATGAAACTTGACATTATAAGCTTATCCTTACTTTGTTTATTTATAAAATGATTCAATTCAATTCTTAGTTTAATGGGTTTTAGTTGTGCCGATAGGGCAAGAATTATTTCACCATTGTTTATACTATAATATTCACTGATTCTATCAATAAAATCAATGTCACTGAGATTATATAATATTGTTGTACATAAATACAGTTTGACCAACTGCACATACTTCTACTTTGTTAAAAACATCCCAAAGGCTTAAAGCTTAATATTACAGTTTTACCATAAGGGGCCCACATTCTGGCCCCGAAGAACTAACAATTTCTCTCACAAATTTGTGCATGCCTAAACCTTTTTAGTTGATAGTTTATAAAGTTTGTGTAGTTTTTACCAATTAATAACAACCATTTAATTATCTTAAATAAAAGACACTTTCATGTGTGCAGTAAACTCTTTTGATTGATGAGTTGTAACTACAGAATGTGGAACTCACCCTGCCGCGACCATGTTCCCTGAAGGAGCATAGGCACATGCCATGACCCAGGTACTGGGCATAGAAATCGTAAGCTCCTTTGTTGCAGTAAATGCATCCCAAATTATCACCTTTCCATCCTAAAAATAAAGTTTCAAATTTTTTTAACAGGACCTTGCTATGAAATTACATTTCTTGGAAAAAACATTAAAAATCAGCTAAAATAACAAATTTAGCAAACTAACAAAAATTAAGAAAATATAAAATGCCAACAAATACAGAGTTCTACACAACTCAGTTATGTTCATATATATATATACATCACTGATGTGTAACAGGAAATACAAATGATCTGATAGGTATAGCTATTTATATTATTTTAAAAGAATACAAGTAGATATAATATTAAACAGACCTGTGAAGAAGATACTATGTGACGTTTATCTGGAGACCAATCGGAACAAAGAACTTTAGCCTGATGACCCTTGAGCACTCGACGTAGCTTGAGATTAGGGAAAGTGATAGGCTCCAATCTTTCAGCAACACAGGACACTGTGTGTATACAAATCATTCATAGTAACAAAGTAATTTAATTCTAATAATTTCATAATTATAGATAAATCCTATACTTTCAGACTTTAATTGGTAGGAGTCAGTTAATTTAAAGGTCATCTTAAAACTTATGCTCAACAATGTTAACCTTCATTGTAATAAAATGTTAATTTAAACAATTTTTATATGAATGTAATGTAATTTACTGTTGTCTGCTTTTGTTTATGATTTATATTTTTATCTCTGTAGACTTTGTATGTATGTGAATTTCATAATCTGTTAGTCTTCTATATATAAATGAAAAAAAAAAAAAAAAATTTTTTTCAATTTGTTCAGAGACTGTTGTTATATTAAATAATTTAATTGAAGATAACTCAATTAATGTTTCTCCAATTTATTATTCAGACCACTGTTAAATCAATTAAGCTTGAATACGGAAGAGAGTAATTGCGGTACTATTTGAGTTATTTCTACTATAATAAAATAGTGCGGTAACGATTAAAAGTATCATTACAAAAATCTTACGCGTAACGTCGTTTAGTTTTTGACGTTCCTCTTCCAGCTTTTGCTTTAGAGCTTCAGCTTCCCGCAACAACGACTCCAGAGTCTCCTCAGGGCTCGCAGCCACCGCCGTATCTGCCGCCATCGTACAGCAACTTTTCGTTTTCTCTATCACCACATTCTTATATGAATATTACACAATCATTCTTACACAAAACAACTCCCAACAATTGTTGGTACAATAAGATTAAAAAACGTTTATTAATAACATTTTGAATAATGTTTTAGCTCTGGTAGCTCTCTTCCCTAACAAAAACTATTTCAGAAATCTGAATCGATAACACTAAACAGCGTCGAACGTCGATCACAGTCACAAAATTCACAGAATATCTATATTATATATATCTACATTAAAATCCTACAGACTAAGCCTACACTACATAATAACAGGGGACTAGACTTCGACAGTGCCTGTGTCATAGAGCACGGAATGCTTATATAAAATAAATAATATAATTATAGTTGTACCCATAAAACTTTATTAATACTTAATCCATAATATTAATCCCTTACGATAAAATAAGATTTAATTTTTATAAAAATAACGTTTGGATACATACAATTTGAACATATTTATATTGTATTGACTATAATTTTTATTCTACGATCAATTATTTAAGATTTTAAAAACACACGTGTAAAATTTTACAAAATGTATACACTAGGTGCACTTTTCTCCAACGATATTTTATTTATTACCTACTTCAGACTCTTTCTTATTATCTGTGAGAACTGAGAATCATCTTCTTAATAATAAAATAACTACTCTGTATCTATAACTCTAGTCTCTACTATCTGTGACCTGTGTCTCTCTCTATTATGACATTCAAAACTAAAGTGGCAGTTATTTTAAAGTTTATAACAAGAGTAAAACCCCATATTAAAAACCTATTATTATAAATTATAAAATAAATATAATTATACTATAATGAACTCACCACTTCATGTCGAGGTTTTACAGAAACGAGAAAGTCTTGCAAGTAAGGACTATATCAAAGAAATTGTTCATTCTTATTTAGCAAATTTTAATACGTTAAATCCTGGTGTTACGCTTAAAATCAATGAATTAGAAGAAAATAAAAGTATCAAAGATCACGTAGAATCTATAACATTGTGTGACGATGAACATGTTTCAGAAGTGGCTATTACAGAATGCGAGTTCGTATACCATGTTTATAAGTTTGACATTTTCGGTGTAGAGACCGACACTATGACGGATGCTGCATCTGGTGAAGAAATAGCGGCTGCTGATATTTGGGCGCTGCCAACCGAAGAATTTCATGGCTTGTGGGAAAGTCTCATATACGATTCAAAACTCAAAGAAGAGACATTACGTTTTGTGGAAACTGCTTTTGAATTTGCTGATCGCAGGGTGGACCCGAATATTATTAGTTGGAATCGAGTAGTATTACTACATGGACCCCCGGGTACTGGTAAAACCAGTTTTTGTCGTGCTCTTGCCCAGAAACTGGCTGTACGCTTAGGTGACAAGTTTCCGCGCGTACGCCTTTTAGAAATTAATGCTCACGGTTTGTTTTCGAAATGGTTCTCTGAAAGTGGAAAGCTCGTTGCTAAGCTATTTGAACATATTCGTGAAATTGTAGAAGATCACAGTCTTCTTGCATGTGTCCTCGTCGACGAAGTAGAATCATTAGCGCACGCGCGTCGTTCGGCGCTGGCGGGCCTGGAACCGTCAGACTCTATACGTGCAGTGAACGCTATATTAACTCAACTAGATAGACTCAAGAGACACCCAAACGCACTGGTCCTGACCACTTCTAACGTGACAGGGGCGATCGACCTCGCATTCGTCGATCGAGCCGACATAAAGCGACGCATTGGTCCGCCTTCGGAACGTGCCGCTTATGAAATCCTACGGGGTTGTTGCGATGAAATGATGGCTCGCGGCGTGGTCTCGCCCCGGGAGCAATTGTTCGCGCTTCGCATCCTGGAAGCGGTGCGCTTCGCGGATACGGAAGGGTCGCGCGCCTCGTTGCGGCTGTGGGCCGTGGCGCGCGAGGCGGCGGCGGCGCAAGTCTCGGGCCGCGCTATGCGCCGCCTGCCGTTCCTCGCGCGAGCACTGCACACTCGTGGTAAGCCATCCCTTGCTCAGTTCATAGATGCATTACAGACTGCTTTACAACAACAACTGAGTGATGCCAGAGAACTAAAAGATGATTCTCTCTTACCAAATTGTATTTCATGTAATCACTGATTATGATGAAATGAAATTAAGGGTGCAATCTGTGCTTTGATTTTTTGTGATATTATTAAATACCATATTTAGCTAGTGTTATTAGCATTAATTTAAAACAATGTAAAACACTATTTTGTTAGTTAATAAGCATAATGTTTTTATTTGTAGAATTATATTTGAATAAAAAGAACTACTCTGAAATTGATTTTCAATATTTCCTAAATAAAGATAATAATAGATTTAAGGAACACTCATATATTTATTCATATATTTATTCATTTTTTATTTAAACTAAAAATAGTATAATTTACAGTAAGCATTGAGTAAAACTTAGCTTGATAATTGTGCATTGCAAAATTCATAAAATAAATTCACTATCGACTAACTAAAATAAGGTTTTAAAACTAAAGTTATTCAAGTTTCATTTTCTCCAATAATGTATCTTAAAATAAACCTAAATATTAAGGTTTATTTTAAAGTGAAAATAATACTTGATATAAGAACAACAAGAACCATTGTTTTTACTAAAATGAAGGGTGTCAAAATATACAGTTTCAGTTCAAAATACTGTAATATATTCAAAGTCCAAAAGCGATAAAAAAACATCGCAATAGATTTGTACGAAAAGGATCGACGATTAGCGGCCGATAATCCAGAGCATGTTGAGGCCGGCCCGGCCGAGGTGCGTGCGCGCGAGCGCCGGCGGGTCCGAGCGCGCGGCCGCCGCCAGGAACAGCAGCAGCGTGTGCAGCAGGTTGTTGCGGCCGCGCCCCACGTCCAGCGTCTCCTCGCCCAGAGCCAGCGCGTAGTGCGGTGGCCGCGCACTCACGCGCACGACGGCGGGCGGGCCCCCCCGCCGCGCCGCGCCCGCCTCGCGCACGTGCTCGGCGCTGAAGGGCCGCGCGCCGCCGCCGCCCGCCAGCTGCCCGTCCAGGTACGTGGCGAACACGTGCAGCACCAGCTCCGCGTCCGTCGGCTTCGACGCGTCCCAGTCGGAGCCGCCGCGGTCCCACCTGTAGCCGCTCAGGCAGCCGCCCTGCGCCAACTCTGCGGCAACAGATGTGGGAACTTAACATTTGTGAAGAGACCGCGCATGTCTTGCCGAGCTTTTATTTCAGTAGTCTTCAAATTTAACTTGATGGTGAAATCTATAAAATATATTTATAAAATAACGAAGCAACCCTCTGTATCTCTGCTAATTTCTTCTAAACCACTCGATGGATATGAAGATGTTTTATCATCCGACCGAACCTCTGGAACTAAGATATCTCTTGTGCCTGTATTTAACCGGGTCACCCACCTGATAGGATATTTTTCGAGCGAGTGGTACCGATCCGAAGGGCTCACACGTAGCCTTATGACAATATCACAACTAAAAATATATTTATGAGCAAATGTATAATTGTTCGCTCCTAAACGTGCAACGCACCCGCTATGCGCCGGACGACGTAGCTCTGGTCGGGGAAGGGCTCGAGGAAGGGCAGCAGCGGCGCCAGCGCGGGCACGTGCAGCGCCAGCGCGCGCAGCCGCGCCGGCGGCACGCGCCCGCCGCGCAGCGCGCCCGCCTCGCACAGCGCCAGCCGCGCCAGCTCCTCGTCCGTCGACCGGATCTCGTGCACCAGCCGCTCCAGGATCGTGACGTGGATCCACTGTGGAATGTCATACGCGCCCGTCGATTATTACGTTTATTGTACATCTTGCAAGAGCCTCTTAAAAGTTAATATCTCAGGAGATCTTACGAGTCGCAGATTGAGGTTCCACTGTGTTAGACGCTGCGGATCGAGATCGAGTCGCCACCACACTTGCGGAGATCCCTGCGGTGAACTCTCCTCGAGTTTTCCGAGTCCTGTAATTATAGATCGGTCTCTAATCGTCGTCGACTGTTAAGACTGGACTCGAAGTTCTAATCGAAGGGCACTCTCACCGGCGTCGGGGGAGGCGAGCTGGTACACGGGAGGCGGCGCCGCGCGCGCCGGCCCCGCGCCCTCGCCGGCCGACTCGGCCCTCGCGCGCTCCTCGTAGTGTCGCAAGTAATCGGCGAGCGAGCCGCGGTCGGCAAAGAAATGGTCGCCGACGGCGTCGAGTGACGACGGCGAATGTGAGTGAGCTGGCGAGGGGGCTCGGCGCGAGGGCGAGGTGGGTGAGGGGGGCGACGGGGGAGAAGCGGACGCGCGCCACGTGCGCGGCGACAGCGACAGGTCGGCGTCTGAGGTCGGCCACTTCTCACCGTCGCTATCGCTAGCTCGAATGCGAGAGCATTCACTTTGAGTCAAAATGAATGATGAATCTGAAAATAATGTTAGGGAAAATGTTTATTTAACAATTTATTATTTTATATAAGATATTATAAATAAAATATAAATTAGTTATTTTTTACCTAAATCGGCACTAGAGAGACCAAGCAATTTTTGTTGGTCTCGTGAAAGAGGCAGTTTAGTGGCTCTCTTGGGAATCATAGATAGAGCATATTGAATTAAATTGGCTGCCAATATACCCGAACAAACGAGCTCCACATAATGTAACATAGAAGTATATCCTGGACATTTACATGATCTAGAAAAAAAACATAATGGTATGGAGTACATGGGGTGCCTTATACTTAATTTCATAAAAGGTATTTTTTTCCCACAAAAACAAACTATGCATAGTCTATTTCAATTGAAGGAATAAAGACGAACAAACCTCAAATCAATATATTCTATACTATTTGCATTAGCTTCGTTATATTATGCACTACAAACATTTCTGGATTAATATAAGGTAGATAATAGCACTGAATAAAGTTAAAATGTAATGTATAAAAGTTTAACAAACTCAAAATCTAATTTAACCTTGATAGAAATTTTTTAGCTAGGTTTCTTATTTGCAAACACTACTAAAAATATATTTTTTAACTATAATTACCAGCACTATGTCTTATTAATGTAATAGTCTTCTTTGGGAAATTTCAATAGCTTAGCCAAATTTTTGATACCTAGTGGACTGAGAAGCTACAAATTGGATCTAAAGTTTAAGCACAAAACCTATACGTTAGTGGATGTAGGTGGTTTAGTTTTCGAGGAATCATTTTAAAATTTCAAGTTCCAATTTCAACTATGTAATATCCATAGTAAATAGTGATTGAACATTATCTATGATTGTACAGTCACAAAGGCACTCCACGGTTTTTGCTTTTTTCATATTTCCTTTCTTTACATAATGGACTGTTTTTTTTAAATTAATACACTACACAGCCTTTCATCCGTTATAGCAACTATAGTTGGCTATTGCGAAAGAAGATTTTTGTTTATTCTTGGCAACCTAGTTGTTATTTCTCAATACATAACCAGGTTGTAATTAAACAATAGCATTGCTGCTGCAGCAACATTTTGCGATCAAGGAGTTTTATTTTTTGTATATATTTTTTAGGTTTAATCTTAAAAAAGTAAGCATATAGTATAGCATTGAGTATAATTTCATAATTACTTTTCTTTTTTCAGTGCAAAGATCATAGACTAATATTCATTTTAAGATTCATATATGATGTCTAGTTTATAATATTTTTAAAGTTCATTCAAAATATATTTATAACCAGAAAAGTAGAAGCTTATCATTTGTTTCCAGAATTTGATAGTCATTGCTAACTTCTATTTTTTATTTTATTGAAAATAGGTTGGCACATTAACAAATAGGCCACAAACTACTATGTAAACACTGCCCTTAAATATTTGCACTGTACAAATAATAACCCTTATGTTATCGATAGAAAACTAAATATTTAATTTCGTATTAGGCTGCTGCAATGAATGACATATACTTATAGTATTGATGCTATATATAAGTTCATACAAACAAAATATTTTGATATATTCTACATGCTACTTTTAAAAACTGACGTTTGTTACTCGGAGCTACATGTAACCTTATAAATCAAATAATAATTATTAGAACAAGATTGTTAATGGTTATTAAAACCATACTTACAAGTCATACGCAAATATCAGCAAAAATACAGCATTTAGAATTATCCATTTTATGGAATTCGAACGTTTTTTATTTATATAATTTAAATCGATTGTTCGTTGAACCAGTTTTGAGTTTGAGCTAGGAGACCTAAAACAAAATAACAAATTAACCTCAAATAAATAACTATAAATGACAGCATAAAATTTAATACAAAACCTACATTTTTTAATGAGAAGATGCAATACTACACGTGAAAAGTACATTAAATTTTATCGATTGAAATTAAAGCTATCGTTAGGGTTTCCATTAGTATTTTAGAGGCAAACACTATACATGAAACTAATTCAAAAATGTAAATAATACCATGGGTACCGGTGACATAACAGAGTATACAAATTACAATTATATTTCATTCGTGTAATCCACAGATTAAATAGATTTCCTCGTAATAAATTTCATGTTTTTAACTACAATTTAATAATTCAAAATGAAAAAACTTATACTAAATAAAAAAAAAATTGAATTTATTAGTTCTTTATGATCTATTAGAATGAATAATAAAAAATAAATACCTTTATAAATTTTGTCTTATACCCCACAAAACACAAATTGCACAAAAGTCAAATAAATAGGCCAATTTTTGCCTTGAAGTGGTGCAGATATTTATGTTTTAGAATTAAAATTTCATTGAAATGATGTAATAACTATTTACAAATTAATGAATTTCATTCAACTTTGTGATTTCATTCGACTGTTTCATTAACTCTGTTAATAAAAATTAAAGATGCTATTAAATATTATTGTTGGAAAATAGTTGTAACTTCTCAATCAAGCACGCACTTTGTTTTTTATAAAATCAAGCGTATAATTCAATTGTCATGTGGCAGGGACCATTAATTTTGCTATTTCAAGTGTTAATTATCATTTTCGTCTGCTTATGCCCGATACCAATAATTAAGCGTGGCGAAATTGAACTGAAATTCAGCCGTTTTTTTATTTTCACCGAATTTCGTATTCAGTACAATTCACATTCGGCCCATCTCTAATAATAATACACTACAGTTTATTATTTGTCTAATAAAATATATAAATCAAAATGTAAACAAAAAAAGTTATTTAAATAGATAAGCGGCTAAACAAGATGTTTTAAATTTACAATCCAACGAATTTTTATCATCGCAGTCGAATATTTGTATAGACCCTTTATGCCTGATTAGCCGTTTTCAGAACATTTTTGAAAGCGATTATGAGCCAAATATTTATGAATTAGGTACTCAAACAAAAAATACTGTACCAAAGTTTAGTCTCTTTTTAATAGAAAGAAAAAAAAAGCTAAATAAACATTACTGATATTTGACAAATTGTTTCTTAAAAATTATTTTTTTTAAATGTTCATATTTCAATATAAATCTAACGCTGTATCACCTATAAAAATGAGTTGTAAGTTATTTCTGTAAGCATTACATAAACGAGCAGCATTGTCTTCTCTAGAATGTTTTGATACAAAAAAAGTACTCCTATATAATTTTTGAGGAAGAAAGGAATGAAAACCAGAAAACCATGTACAATGTGGCAATGTTATTTGCCACGGGGTCGCTCCTGGTACTTCTCTGGTCAGCAGAGTGGACTTTGTGAGCGGCCTCGTCGGCAAGAGGGGGGAGGGGAAGGTTCTCATTAAGAACATTCGAGGTGTGGTTATACACCGCCGCAGGGCGTCAGCATTTGACGCCCGCCCTCAGGGCGGACTCGGGGGAGTCAGCCACATTACGGGACGGAGGCAGAGGAGGAAGGCGTTCATGTATTCGGGACGGGGCACTCGGGCCGCGGCCCCGGGGAGACCCACATACCCGACCGGGCGGCATGCATAAATGCATTATAAATTGTTTATAGGACGACGGGCCAGTTTCTTACACCACTCGTATCGCTAGTCGCCGAACTCAGTTCTTTATTTCTACTTTCTTATCTTGCCACTTAGACTGATGGCCTGATATTATAAATTATCATTATCAGTAAGTTTAACCTATTTTTGCTGTGGGAATATATTTAAACAAAAAAAATACATTATATTTTAAACAATAAGATAAAACTGTATTGTAAAAATAAATACCAAATCAATTATAACTAAACTTTATTTACAAAAGTAGCATAAAATCAAGTCAACATCTCCGAGGAATTAAATAATACCAAACAGGTAAACACAATCAACCCTAAACCCATAAGACTACAAGCACGTCCGCCACCGACGCGCCGGCCCCCCGCGTGACGCATCCGCTACTAGCTAGTGTGTGCATTTGTTCTCGTGTCTATTTTCTCGAGTGCCTTAACTAATTCATTGAACATTTGAATATCTTCCTCGTAGCCAAATAACGCAGTGTTGTCAAGTCGCAGTCGCTACTCGCTGGGGCTGCTACGCGATAATTTTACTAAAATAATCCTAAGACACCGTTGGTTTCCATCCAATTACTTATCTTTAGTTTCCGTTTACGAATGATAACAGCCAGTCGTGCCATAGTCTTACTATTGCTATATTCGATTCACAGCCCTAGACATCTGAGGTAAAGGAATTTATAAAAACACAAGCGTTTATTTGGTTTTAAATCTAAAACTCTATAAGTAGATACTTTAGCATCGAATGTTTGGTCTGATACTCTTAGTTCCGATTAAAATTATTGCACACATTTTATATTAATCAAATAAACATAACGACGAACCCACGAGCGGGTCGCTACGCCGGCCGACTGCGGACTCCGCAGCGGGCTGCAGCGATGAGGACGTCGTTACAAACGACGAGGCGCAGTCAATCATATACGTCTGTATGAGGGGGCGACGGCCGAACCGTCTGTGTCACGCTGGACGGTCATCGCTAACGACGGAGACGAAAGGCAGACCCGCGCGCGCTAGAGTTCCAGCAGGTGCAGGTCCACGCCCCAGCCCGTGGCCGCCACGGACGCCGGCAGCGCCGCCAGCAGCCGCGCGTGCCGCTCGTGGCGCTGCCCCGCGCCGAACATGGCGTGCCCCGCCGCCGACACCTGCAGCCACGCGCCCCCCGCGCGCCCCGCGCCCTCCGCGCGCCGCACGGTGCAGCGCAGGCGCCACGGCCGCGGCCGGCGCGCGTGGTGCAGCGCGATGAAGTACGTGAGGCGCGCGCCCCAGCGCGGGCCCGGCTGCGGCGCGCCCTCCAGCTCCGAGCACCACGGCACCTGCGCGCCGGCCGCCGGCGACAGGATCACCACCACGTGGCTCGGGCCCTCCAGCTCGAGCGACAGCGTGCGCGCGTCGGGGCTCTCGTGCGGCAGCAGCTCGGCGCGCACGCGCAGCTCGGCCAGCGGCGGCCCGGGCGCCGGCAGGCGGTGGCCGCGCGACACCAGCGACAGCACGGGCAGGAAGTAGGGCGCGCCGCAGTACAGCCAGCGCGCGCACTCGTCGGCCGAGCTCGCGCGCGCCTCCCGCATGCCGCCCACTGCGCACGAGTCGGGTCAGCGGGGAGGGGCGGGCGCCGCACGCGGGGCGGGGCGGGGCGGGTGCTCACCGTGCGCGTCCAGCGAGTGCGGCGTGTTGACGTCCAGCTCGGGCAGCCAGTAGAAGTCCTCCACGACGGGCTCCGGCGCGTGCAGCGTGCGGCGCGTGTGGAACAGCATGACGCGCTGCGGGCGCTCGGCGCTGTAGGCAGCGCCCAGCGGCGTCAGCAGCACCAGCGCGACCGTCAGCGCGGACACCAGCGCGCCCGCGTATATCTGGACGTCGGTTTTGACTCGTTACGAGGTGTACGCGACTCACGACCTTCGTGCCTCATCCCGCACCGATTTGATCTCAATAATCGACTAAAAAGGAGTCGAACGAATAAGGCCGTTACACGTAAATGTATCCGCGGCTTGACTGTGTCCGAGTTTGTTTTGTGGAATATCACACCATCTTTAGACGTCAAACTAAATGAAAAATACACGAATACTCATAATAACGTTACCGTATTTATATTAAAACACCACCTACCTTATGCCCCGTAAGTTACCGCCTACACCGTCGGCTGCCCGGGTGAGATCGCTACGTAGCGATAAGCTCGCCAAAATTGTATGCCACTTTCATTTAGGCTGTATTCATGTTTTGATTTTTTTTTCTCTTTGTCGTGCACAACAAAAGGTATCGAGTAGAGTATAAATTAAGAATACAAAACAAAAACGAGATAATATGTGAATACCAGCGGGGCAGGCCTGCGCGCGGCCGCCACCAGCGGCAGCATCCAGCTGAACGTCGTGAGCGTGAGCGACGACACGACCAGCGACATCATCACCTGCGAAACGACAGCCCCGTATCATATGCCGTTTCGGAATCGATCCGAGGCGTATGGGGCACACACTGACGTCGGCGGGAAGAGGTGCGGTGCCGGCGCGGCCCATGATGGGCACGAACATGTCCACCGAGCCCAGCGCCAGGTACGCGGACTGCAGCGCCGGCAGCGCAGACAGCGCCGCGTGCAGCGCCGCACCGGCCGCGGGCGAGCAGCGGGGCAGCGCCGCCAGCGCCGGAAGCGTCCACAGCAGTGGCAGGAAGGCCGAGCGCAGGCCCACCAGGGCGCCCGCCGTCAGCACCACGCCGGCCCACAGCGCCAGCGCGTCTCGCCACGCGCGCCACTCCCACCAGCCGCGCACCGGGGCCGAGGCGCGCCACGCGTAGCGCGCGTCCGCCCACGCGCCGCACAGCGCCGGCAGCGCGTACAGCGGCACGAGCAGGCCGGGCGACGCGTAGAAGGCGAGGCGCGCGCCGGCCGCGTGCATCAGCAGCGCCGGCAGCAGCGCCGCCGCCACGCCCGCCAGCTGCGCCAGCGCCACGCCGCGCGCCGCGCGCAGCACCACGCGCCACCACGCGCGCCGCGACATGTACACTGCGGCCGGTGGGACGCTTTTAGGCTGTGGGCGACGGCAGCCCCGAGGACGCGATGAGGATGGACCTACGCTGTCTAGCGGCGTCGTCGGCCGACAGGTGCAGGGACAGCGCGAGCGTCGCCAGCGTGACGACGACGGCCAGCGCGGCGGCGGGCGCGCGGGCGGCGATCACGAATGCGCCGACCACGTCGAAGAACACCGGCTGTCGCTCTCGTTCCGTGGCGAGCTCGAGTCGCTCGTTGCTCAGCAGACCTGCGAGCCCACGGGCACCGTCAGACCGGCCTTCGCGCGCCGAGTCGCTTCCCCGCCTCACTCACCGAGCGTCAGCGCCAGCACGTTGTCGCCGGTGCGCTGGAGCGCGGCGGGCGGCACGCGCGAGGCGGTGTCGAGGCGCGTGTGGTACACGTAGCCGTTGCTGCTCCACGCGAGGTCGACGCCCGACAGGTCACCGTAGTCGCGGAAGATGCGGAAGTCCGTGTCTGCCGGGATGAGCCCGCTCTCGAACAGCTCCTGCGCCAGCGACGAGGCGAAAGGGTGCGGCACCGCGCCCGCGTACACCTGCGGACCGGGCGAGCGTCACGACTCGACATTTTTACTCGCGTAGGATCCCAAAGCTGGAGCCCGAAGCCAACCGAAGTATCACCTCCATGATCCAGGGGTCGTGCGGGCCGGCCTGGAACAGCACCTCGCGGCCGCCCGCGCCGCACGCCTCGATGTTGATGAAGGCGCGCACAGATTTCGCCCAGCTGTTTACGAACACACGCGTCGTTACTATGGCGGACAACGTCGGCTGCAGAGAGAGGGGGCGGCGCTCACGGGTGCTGGGTGACGAAGGCGTGCGAGGCCTGCAGGATGTTCTCCTCGGCGCCGTTGAGCAGCACGATGACGTCGTGGCGCAGCGGGCGCGGCGCCGCCACGAGCGCGCGCAGCGTCTCCAGCGCCACCGCGCAGCCCGCGCCGTCGTCGCTCGCGCCTGCGCCGCGCGGAAAGCCACTTTAAATATCTTACGTCGGATGCTCATCAACACCAGAATATTTCTTGAACTGCATGCAGTGTGTTTTTTGTTTGTAGTTTAACTCCCAGTGGAGTAGTTTTTCGCTCATTGGAATACTTTAGAAAAATATATCTTAATTATTTGCAACTGGCTACGCGCTGCGGCTTCACACGAATCATTCTGTATTTTTTACTTATATTTAATTAAATTTCAATATTATTTATATAATTTAAATTTAATTTTCTATTTAAAAATTGATATATCCATTCAAAACAATATTTAATACTATCAATATTTAATTACTATATTTAATACTTAAATTTAATAATAAAAACTATATTTAATAATAAAAACAATATTTAATTACTATATTTAATATATATAATATCGCGAAGACAAGCCAAGAAACTTAACAGATTATTATTTTAAAAGATTAAGTACTATTTTTTTTTATAGCTCACATGCGACTAGTTAGTTTCTTCAGTAGATCCAGGAATATAGAATCATAGATAAGTAGGCCTTACGCGATCAGTTTTGATAACAGTTTGATGCTACAGTACTCGTATTGTAATTTACGTATATTTCGTTTTTTGGTTGCAGTTAAACTGTTCCTTTGGTATTATGTAAGTACCTCAAAGGTAAATTAAATACTTAAACCATTTAGAAAACATATTTACATATTGATATAGACATTTACCGGAAAAAAAATTGAAAAAAGATTAAAAACTTCTTATACTTTATTAAAACGTCAATTTTTTAATGACTTTTATGAATCTATTTTTTAGTCACAAGTATACAGCGGATTTTACAAGGAAGACATCATACCTTAGTAAGGTTATTCGGTTTAAAGGAATTAAGAAAGAACATACCCTTTATTATCTTCTATACGAGAAACTACGTAGATAGAATAATAAGGAAAGTAATGAAATACCTACAGATCGTAGTTATTTTACGGGGCATATTATACCTACTAGGGCATAATTATAATAATCTTACTAATTACTGTTTTAAAACTTACCGATACAAGTAACTAAATTATAGCTTACTGATTGAAATTAAAATATTATAAATTACTAATAATACAATTATTAGGGTCTCTACTCCTTAGTGGCCAAGGGCCTCCAGACCTTTAACCGACTCTGAATACTTCATAACGAAGATGAAAGTCATCGTCTTTATCATTAAACAAATATAAACGCTACAATTCATCCTTTCCTCCCTCGGGTCTCGGTAGAGGTCTTTTTGGACGGCGCATACCTTTCGGTTATGAGTCTAAAATATGTTTTATCTTTAAATTACTTTTAAATAGCTCCAAAAGAACTTCGAACTTTAAAATGTCATATATCAGTATATACCCCCTGTATATTATTTTGGATAAGAAGTAATTAATCGTGCAAAGGTTATAATTATTATATTATTTGCAAAACTAAATATATATGACCTTCAACGAACTATCCTCTCACTTACTAGTTCTTAGTAGTGTACATGTTGACATCCAATCTTTCGACTGTCTTTTACCTTGTCTTGGATTTAATTCCTCGTTGATAATGAACTTAGTTGAGTTATAAACAGCACTGGCTGTTCTTTATAAGGGTATCCCCCCCCCCCTAATCACTTTATTTAGAAATGAACTCTCAAGACTTTAGCCATTGTAGTCGTACGTGTGTAATATTTAAGCAAGTGCCTGACTAAATTATTATTTGCTTTCAATTTTCATGTATTTTGGTGTGCGCACAACGAGCCACCTGGAGCAACCGCTGCTTATGGGCAACAGTGACTGTACTAATTTGAATTTATCCGCCCTGACTCTACACTACGCTTCACTATTTAGTAACAATGGTAGGTTGTCTAAATTAAGTACCCGCTCACTCGAGAGTATGAATTGAAGTAATTCGCTGTCGATAAGTATTGCTAGTTAATTACATAATTGAATACTTCAGTATTATTTTGGGAAGAATAATTAGGAGCATGTTTCACCGCGCTGTTCCAATGCGGTTTGGAATGCAGTGAACATGAATTGTATTGCTAGTTCTTTGTAAGTCCAGAAATGAAGCAAAACTGACCTCCTTATGATAGAAATATATTTGATAAAAGCACGCGCGTATATCTCTCACATTAGTACGCGTTATAGTGATACACGTGATCTAAATAACGAACAATTGACTTGTGATCACATTGGACGAGGACTTCGCGGCGCCGGGGAAGCGTCTCCGCTGAAAGTTGGCCATTTGAGTGCTTGCAAGTTGCAACATGAACCATTTTTTCAATTAGCAGTCAGTGATGAACTTTATAAAGGTTATCGTTTTTAATTTCTTAAAGGATACTAATTATTCCATACCGATGATTTTAAGGCATTACATGTTATGCGGATAAGGGTTTACATTCGCGACTTCTGATAATGAAGAAAAATATTTTCCACATGTTTCGTGACTGCAATCGACAAGCGGCTCGGTTTCACGATTAGTATTTCATTACCAATCGTAAATGCGAAAAGGAAAAAATAGTGTAATTAGACGCACAATTTTTAATTAGTCGTTTACCTTTAACATGTTTATGACATAGTTCTCTCAACTAGTGGATTTAAAATGTAATTGTGTAAAGTAGATACTTATTCGTATTGGGAAGCATTTTTATTTACAGTGATTAAATTTCGTCCACCTTGACAACGGCGCGGCGTTCGCTCAAACAATTATTCAGTTAAGCGGACGACTCGCTCGCCTCATTTTATGACTGCTCTGTCTATTGTATGTTGTATTATATAAACAGCTGCGCGGAAACCGACGGACCGAATGTCAAGTGATATGTTGCTTTTCATGCAGGAATGAACATAAACACGATCCTGAATGATGATGTATGGTATAACGGGTAATAAAGACGGTGTTTCCATAGGCGTTTCTTCTCGGTAGTTTAACTTTATACCACTGTATCTATTTCATAGGTAGGCGGGCTGACAAATGGATCAACTAGTATGTAGTCACCACCGCCCATAATAATTGGCTCCGTAAGAAATAGTAACCATTCCTTACATCACACAAATGAAACTGTGTATTCCAATTTAGGGTGACCAACGTTCGTTGCTCAACAAAATAATGCAATTAACGAAAGTCGAAAAAAATATTTCATAAGAATCAATACAAAGTTTTATTTGTGCAAAAACCTGACTATTTAATTTGCCGTCGATTATCGGTTCACATTCAATTTGCGGTTTTATTTAACACTCGCAAAGTTTACGGGCCACGTCAACGTCCTTCCTTTCCGTTAATAAGCTGAACATTTTTTATGACGTTCTTGGAGGTGGGTCACTGTTAGCGTGGACACCTTCAATGATCAAAACCCAAATTTATAAATACTATTTTATTTTGTTTTAAGTTCAACGAGGGTAATGCTCATTAATATTTAATAACCCCACATAATCTCAAATTTCTCAAGATATTGAGTACAACAAGATCGTATCTCTAATTATGAGCTCTCAATTGTGACTCACTTTTCGTTTACGAGTTCGACTACGATACTGAACTGTAACAACTAGCTGTTTAATGATATGATAGCTATCGTGGCCCCCCGGCCGGTATCGCCCACGGCAGCCGATCGCAACGGAAACTGGCACACCGCCGGATAAGTTTTCCTTCAAGGTTGGTTTGGCCGGCGTACAAAATCCTCTTTTCTCATCGTGGAGTGAGTGGAGTGAGTGGAGTGAGTGGAGTGAGTGGAGTGAGTGGAGTGTGCGGAGCGTGTGGAGCGTGTGGAGCGTGTGAAGTGTGGGAGCGTGTGGCGCGCACTCACCGGGGCTGTCGGGCACGGTGTCGAAGTGGCAGTTGAGCAGCAGCGCGGTGCGCGCGCGCGGCGAGCGGCCGCCGGCGGCGCGCGCGCGCACCGCCACGCTCTGCACGTCGCGGTACACGTTGCTCATGCCTGCGCGCCATATCATTTAGCTACGTGACTTTCCTTGAGGGCTGTGTCCATGTCGCTGTTCACTTTCGAATGATGCGTTTCGTGCGTTTCTCGGTTACGGAGTTTCTTATGTAGAAATGTTTGCTTACGTCTTTCATCTATCTTATTAATATAAATCTAGAAACGGTTGGAGATAAACTTTACTATTCGATAAGTAGTAGTTTGAAAAATAAAAAATAGTTTTTTTTAATGTCATATTAGGCGATCGTGCAGATGAGCCACCTGATGGTATGTTGTCGCCACTGGCCACTGATATCGGTACTGTGAGAAATATTTCTCATTCGTCGTATCAACATTGCACTTTCAACCTTTCAACCAAGTTTACCACTGGCGCATTCGCCCTTCATACCGGAACATAAAATCTCGTACCGGAAATATTGATATGGTACCTGCCCAGACGGACTTTCACAAAACCCTACCAACAAGAG
Source organism: Vanessa tameamea (assembly GCF_037043105.1). NCBI lineage: Eukaryota > Metazoa > Arthropoda > Insecta > Lepidoptera > Nymphalidae > Vanessa > Vanessa tameamea. The sequence goes on along the minus strand of NC_087326.1, from coordinate 11,671,652 downwards.
CAGACAATACAACAAAAACATCGTGCATAAAAGGTTGTCGTCAGATTTTGACGACAACATGTCGGAACCGTTCCCGCTTTACACAATTTTACACGTATTCCCTATGAAATTGCCTTTTCCAACAAGGCTTTGAAAGGAGATTTCTCTATACCACTTCCACCGTAAACTTAAGCCAACCCATCAGTCAGGAGGTCGAAAGTTCCCTCAGTAATAATAACTTTATTGGGGAAAATAAGTCTATAGTCAATTCTACCACTAGAGATGCCTTGCCGTATGGTTGAATCGAATTAACAATACTTTCATTGGACATTTGAAAAAATATCAAATAAATATGTAAATAAATACGAGTTAGTCTCGTCATCCGCAGACAGATGGCTTTGTTTTCAAATAACACACGTCACGTCACGTCGTACGTTACACTATTGTGTAGCTCATAGGGTTTCCCGAACACAAGCAAGAATTTCAGGACAATCTAAAATAAGCACTTCCACAAATCGGTGTTTTGGTTTTCTTGCAACACATTACAATACACCATTTTATGTCCGTTTAGTGTTTGATTTGCAAAACAACAGCGGAAGAAAACACAGCTGAGCCCACGAGTCCTGTGTCGAACAACTTACCGTCGAGGAAGGTGAGCGAAAAGGCGCCGCTGGCCGAGAACACGTCGTAGTCGACGCGGTTGTGCGGCGACGCCTGCGCCGCGATGCTCTTCACGGCCTCCACCAGAATCTGCACCGCTAACACTTCGTTTTCATAGCTGCCTGCCACCTGCGGATATGCGCCGGCACTATTCGTAAACAGTTAATATTGTACTATTCGACCTAATCTCAGTCACGCGTCTGTGTAATTTATTAAATTCAATTATGGTACGATTGTGTCAGGTCTTTCAAAACATTATACTTTACCCTCGGACCGATAGAGGTGAGGTTGACGAGATGCTCGTGCGCTATCTCTGCTATGAAGTGGTCTGCCGGCGCGGAGCGGTCGAGAGGTTCGGGTAGGCGACGGTCTACCAGCGCCGCCACCACCAACGACAGCGACGTGACGACGGCAGCCACCGCCACCCAGCGAAGTGGTACCACGCCATCTTCGAATACGTTCTCCTTTACCACCTGCCCGTGCCTGTGCTGTGACATCACGTAACATAGTTTTCAAATTTATAATATTTTTATTTGCATTCCATATTATCTGACAAAATATCGAAACAGATTTTAGCTCGAATGGAAGATAATTTGATTCCTACAGTGGAACATTACTGGAAACTCCCCCGCCGCTTCTGTCTGTTTGTCCGAATGCGATAAACATCGAACTGATTCATTAAAAGGTTTTGGGTAAATTAGCTGAAAGTTTTACTGGCACGCACCGTGTGAACCAACAGTTATATGTATTAGGATTTATAGGTTATATTTATTATTATTATTATACCCGTGCAAAACCGGGTTGGTAAGGTTAGTATAACGAATTAAACGATAATCTGTAAAATCCCCGCTCCTAACGAATATTTCTACACAGGACAGTATTTTATTTTTATTTATTACTAGATGTTCCGACTCGGCACGGGTTTTCTAAGAATTTAATCTGGTGCTATTTTTTAAATAATGAGTTATAAACATTTGCTAACCGAAAGCTCCGTCCGTATTGCGCTAATTCATCGAACATCAAGTCTTTTCTTTTTTAAATATTTTTTAATATGTGAATTTCTACAATGCACGTGGGTACTAATTGCAAAGTGTAAAAGACTATATTTATTCACGTTCGTGTAAGGATTAACACTTTGCGACGATTAAATTAAACTAAAGTTGTTTTCAGCACAGCAACAGTCAATGTGCGTTTGATATTACAACATAACCCACATAAGTAATGTTTTTGTGTATAGTTTTGAATATCGAAGATAGTCTAGTGATCGCTGATTGTACTCGCAACAAAAATATGTATTGGAACCAACTATTTATGATACGAGATAATATTTGTCGCAATTGTTTAGAGTTCAAGCAACTAAACGAAATAGATACTACTTATAGAATGATGACTGAGTTGTTAAGATAACAGATGTAGGTTAAATCTTCCTATAAGACTAAGTGCTCTAGGCGAAGCGTGTAACGTGCTGTCATATTTTTGACTTACCTGTATATTCGAGATTCTTAAATTTTATACACCTATCATTGAATATTTTATAAAAACAAAACCTTTGCGGTCTTTAAATCGATTGCGGTACATAATTTAACTCGGGAGCTTTTGACCTCGTGCGAAATGCCGCACTGTATTACATGATATATTTTTATTTCATGTTCTACATAATATAAAAATATGTTTTTAATTTGAGTCCAGAAATTCATCGAAACCAAATTGATTCAAAGTATGTAATTGTGACCGAAAATAATAATGACCGAGACATATCTATGGAAATAAATAATTTTACAATCCTTATCTTAAATACAAAAAAAAAAACCTTCGGGTGTGCGTCGAGAAATGACATCATTGCCAAGCAAATTATTATTAAAATTAAAAATTATAATTGAACGAAAGATTACAATCTACTATAGCATGAAATGAATAACACAACTCGTATTTAAAAATATCATAAAATATTACCATTTTTATATTATTACTCTTGTTTGGTAAATACATATTAATTTAAGTCACATATTTTTACTTTTTGTAAAGTAAAAATATTTTATCAAACGTAATTCACAACAAAAACGACCGGACCACATACAAAAACATTGAGAATCTGACGTAAGGTGCATTTGACAAATTGACAGACTTCTCAAGGCTGACACTGTTAAATCTCTTAAGCTGACATTAGACTAGTGTTGCATATCGATAGTTAAGGTGTTAGCGATAGTATCGAGAGTATTGTCCCGTGTCAATACTATCGATAGTATCGGTAGCTCTCTATGACCAATACTATAGTATTGCAAAAACCATTACTTTTAAACTAAACTATCGATACTACCGATGGTATCGATAGTTTTGTACTATCAATAGCCAGTATTTTTCCGATAGTATTACTGTCCAAGATAAATTATTTCGTATGCCAGGTAACGACAATATAATTTAATAAGTTTAATTAAATTTGCGCCAGTAAGGACTATAAGAATAAATACAGTTAGTACTTTTTTTTCGATTTATGAAAAAACATTAAAGAATACCCTCGAGCTTAAAAATTGTGTGTGAAGTGTAAAATTTACATTATACATACGACCGTCGATGTTGAAAGACGCTTTTCAAAAAAATAACAATATTCAGTGATAAATCAGGGCCTCGATTCAAGAAACATTAAAGAGAGCTTTGACTTCGTCATTATCCTTTTCTCAAAATTAATTCACTGACTCTCGATAGTCCAAAACTATCGATACTATCGATAGTATCAATAGTATAGTATCGATAGTATTGGTCAAAACGATACTATCGATAGTACTATCGATATCCTAAATAGTTTTCGAGGTCAACTATCGATAGTTCTGCAACACAGCATTAGACAGAAATGACGAAGGTATAGATAAAATAGAACTATAAAAACCATGAAACAAAACATTGATAGATAAAACAAAATAATATATAAAACAGGATTCATAAAAATGTATATAATTAGCTTGTGCTTGGTTGAGGTTGATTTTTCGAATTAATTCCTCAACGCCACTTCTGACATAAATGTTTCAAGGCTATAAGCTACCATTGTTTACCATTTATAAGTATTATTACCATTTTTTTTTTTAGATTTTCAAATTTATATTACGTTTATCGTATTCCATTCATTTTGTTAACCAATTAAATTACCATTTTTTCAGTTAATGTACTTTGTATACAACGGTTGTAATACAACCTTCAATTTTTTTATATCCGTTTTCTATTTAAGGTTCTTTTAAAGTTTAGTAAACTTCTGTACCTGCTTTGTGGGTTTTCTATGCTTCTTTTTCCGATTTATGAACTCTATTTGAGCGTTTGTCTTACGCATCCGTTAGCAACGTAAATCATTTCGTTCTTTTGTTCATATTGTAATATAGAGCATCAAATTATTAATAACACCCTTGCGAATGAGAAAGACCGCAAACGGCATATTTAAGAATTGTGTATTATATTATCGGCCTACGTCCAGCAATGGAATGACACAGGCTGATTATATTATCGTCTGAAACTCGTCTTCGAGCTGTTTATGAACCTAGTTCGTTCTCCTCAAGTGTCAGTGGCTCGCGATTCGTACAATTCGCCGTACTTTTTAATTACTATAACCTTAATTGTAGTAAACTAAGTCAAATAGTTAAGCTAATAGATATACCATAACTTATTGTTAAATCAAGAAAGTAAGTCTCAGTCTGTGACGTCTATGGTATTAAGCATTAAACTGTTTGACTTTTGACTAATTGTTATGTATTAAAGAAAGAAGTAGGTCCAGTACGTTTGACAAATTCACGGTTTCACGGTTAAAATGTCATTCTGCTGCTTCCTTCACGTGCTTGTCACTGTCAGTAGTCACAATTGTCGAAAAACATGTTATTTTACGAATTACGGGAGAAACAGAAAATTAGTACCTATTTGTATTTGTTAAATATATTACATTTACATATAAATATTATAAAGCTTATGTGATACGAACGGATATTTTAAAATATTGAATTGACTATTTTAACAAAGTTGTAAAAATGTCAAAGTGGATTGGCTACGCCGTGTCCGTCAACTGTGGCGACCCATTGGGCTGCTATCAGGGTACAATATTAGAAGCCGACGGTACAACAATCACGCTGACAAAAGCATTCAGAAACGGCTTTCCTTACCCAAAATCACAAGTAACTTTAAAGTAAGTTCTCATAGTATAACTCAAAGTTTGAAATATTTAATAACATATGTGCTATTTGTAAACAAATAACACCTGTCGTAGTAATATGTAATTCATCGTCCTTTATCAAGTCTTATTCTAGTTTTATAAAAGTATTTAAAAGTAAAATTTATTTATTCATAGCGCAGCTGATATTAAAGATCTGAAAATAATTGAGGAAGCAAGATCGAAGCCAGCTGAACAGACACACAGTACAGTAGCTGTATCAAAAAATAACAAAAAGGGTCAAAGAGCTACCGTTTGTGAAAACTTGCAAGCCAACCCGTCGCATTCAGGTAACTTTCCTAATTAGTGGTATTTAAGTATTGCATGTAGTTTGTTTTCTACAACCATAATGCTTTGTAGGTAATCAGCAAAATGTAAGCAATATTAGTAATAAGAGTGCACCTCCCCGCGGTGCCCTGCCAGTGCCCACTCGCAGCAAGCCTATAGACATACAGCCCACAAGAAGTAACAAAAACAATAATTCGGGTGAGTTTTTAATTGATTTTAAGCAGCAATGTCACAGATGTTTAAACAGAGCTTTGCAGTAGTATCCATGCAATCTTCCATTTAAAGACAATTAAAATGAAAATATTCTTTATTCAAGTAGGTTCATAAACATGCTTTTGAATCATCATGTTACAGTGTTGAATTAAAGGTAATATAGTGTTTGTGCTTTTTTTTGTGTTTGTAATAATTAGTAGTTTCATATTAATGTGGTTATTTTCTGAATGTGTTGCTAGTTGGAAACTTGACTCTATCATTGATGATGGTATATTTCTTAAGAAATCTGAAAATGTATTTATGTATATCTTTTTATGGCTTGTTACTGGTTTGCTCTTTGATTTGAGACAGGGTAACCTATTAAGGAGATCCAGATCAATACTTTTGTGGAGAGGAAATACAATAGACTTTTCTTACATTTTCCAGGAAGTTATGGTAATACAGGTTCTACACCTAAAGGTCGGAGTGGTCCCTTTCATGAGAAAGCTCGACGCCGGAATGAGGCCTGTTTTGGAGATACGGCTGACCCCGCCCTCGACGATGACTTTGACTTCGAGGGCAACCTCGCTCTCTTCGACAAACAAGTAAAGAAAAATCAAAATTACAATATTTTTTATTCAAGTAGGCTCATAAACGCACCTTTCAGTAATCTCATTCCACTATATAAAATATATGAAGCGGCCACTGATTGATAATGTAGACTAGTTTTGCATATAGATAGTCCACTATCGGTAGAATATTGATAGACTGTCGATAGCTAAGGTGTTAGCGATAGTATCGATAGTCTATCGATAGTGTTGTCACGTGTAGTATTGTCACTGTAGTGTCAATATCTCCCCACGAGCGATACTATCGATAGTATTGCAAAAACCATTACTTCCATAGACAAACTATCGATAGTTCTGCAACGCTGATGTGGTCCACGTCCTCGGGAGAAAAACTACTGAGTCAGTATTCTATGGTTTCTTACCAATTTACATATTATGTACATATGGTAATTATTGTTTTTCACGACTGGACTGGACACTTAAAAATAATAATGCGAAAAAAAAAAAAATTAAAAATTATATTGTTTTGTTGTTTTAATTTATAGATTATGTTTTAATAACAATCGAGACTTATATATTTGGATATCGTCAACGGGTGGTCGTGGTCGAAGTATTGTTGCAAATATATCATCCGAGTTTAGTTTTCCGACGACAACGCGCAGGCGCTGTGGGAGGAGATGCGCTCGGCGGCGCGGCCCGACGTCGTGCGCGCGGCGGACGAGGCGGCGCGCTTCCGCCACGACGAGAACGTGCTGGGAGCCGCGCCCGCCCTGCCCGCCATCCGCCTGCCCGACGAGCTGCGCGGGCCCGTCGTGTACAGCGCCGACGACGGCCGCCGCGTGCCCTCCGCCGCGCCGCGCCTGCGCAGAGACTTCTGGGACGCCATGCGCCGCTACGGCCTGCTCGACGGCGCGTTCACGCTGCTCGCGCGCGCCGCCGCCGACGTGGCGCTGCGCCTCGCGGGCGGCGGCCGGCGCCTCGAGGCGCGCAACGCGCACCAGGCGCCCGTGGCCGTCGTGCTGGCGGGCGCGCACCGCGTCGGGGCCGCGGGGCTGGAGGCGGCGCGCGTGCTGGCCGCGCACGGCGTGCGCGCGCACGTGCTGCTGGCGGGCGGGCCGGGCGGCCCGGGCGGCCAGGCCGAGTGCGCGGAGCTGCGGCGCGAGCTGGGCGCGCTGGCGCTGTGCGGCGTGCCGGTGCACGCGAGCGCGGCGGCGCTGCCGGCGCCCGACGTGGTGCTGCTGGCGCTGTACGACCCGCTGCTGGACGACGCGCAGGAGCGGCACGCGGCGGCGCTGGCGTGGGTGCGCGGCGCGCGCGCGGCGGTGGTGGCGGTGGAGCCGCCGGGCGCGGGCTGGGACGGCGTGTGCGCGCGCGCGTCGCTGCTGGCGGGGCTGCCGGCCGCGCTGCCGCCGGCGCTGGGCCGCGTGTACCTCGCCAACGTGGCGCCGCCCGCCAGCCTGTTCCGCGAGCTGCGCGTGGTGTATCGCTCGCCCTTCGGCGCCGCCTCGGTGCTGGCGCTCGACTGAAACGCGCCTCGCGGACTCGATACGAATTCTATTGTAAATATTTCAGAACGTGCATTTTAAAAGATGAATAAATTTTTATATCTAAAGAAAAAGTAAATGTTTATTTCCGCTCCATAACCGCCGCTGCCGCAGCACCAAGACCGCTGCAAAGTAAATGGTTCTTCTCATAAAAGAAGGGTTAGACCTGAATACTGCGCGCGGCTCCGTCGCGACTCGGTGTATACGTATACACGAGGCGGACCCGCGTCCGACAAGCGCAGGTTTCCTTAAAAATAGGTATAAAAAGGGCAATGACTCAATAGAAGTAATAGTGACTTCGACTGGCCGAAGATTAAAATTGGTTTCAGACATTCTAAACGCAATAAGGTACTTACTCTTCAATCTTGATAAAGACCGTAATGCTCGTAATAACGCTTCAAAATAATTACGAATTACTGATATTCCTATTAAGCTCTCCAGTGCTTGTGCTCGAAGTGGAGACAGCATCGGGTCACATGAGGATTTCCCGGCGACAGCGCTCCGACAGTAAGACGTTGCGATATTTTGTTTTAACATTTACTCGAAAATTTAAGTAAGCCTTATTAAACCCACTTAACGTAATAAAGTTTATATAGTACCGGTATCCGTCTGTGATATCAAAATAACTGCCTGTTTCAGTGAATGAGTTACCAAAGCCAAAACAATAATTGAAATACACATTTTATATATATAATTCAAATAGGCATTATGTACGCCAAAGTGGCAGTACTAAAAGGGTTTGTTGTATTCAAATGTTTTTGCGGCCTTTACTAACTTAACATCTGCAATTATAAATCTTATGCGAATATTGACTTGCTCAGAGTGCCTTCGTTTATTTAGACGTAAGGTTCCCAGCAGTGGGCGCCCATATGAGAAAGTGTAGTGACCAAGATATAAAGGTATTTTATTCACAATTAAAACACAGTTTTTCACAAATTCATTGATTTATTAAAAAAATACATACAGTCTCAAAAAACACATGTCGATCGGAACATAGATGAATATGACCCTGACCCAGTTAAGAAAACACCCGGAACCGGATCGGAATCCTGTGTCGTAATCTGTAGCTGTCCCCGAGTGCCGCCCAACGACGACGACGACATTTAAAAAATTAATAATTTTAAGTTTTAGCAGCCGATCGTTTTGATTATGTATTTCAGTCAATAACTTAAGTAAATAAAAATATCGATTCGGAAGGTTTGGTTCATACAAATGTCGTTCGCGATACATGAGGTTCTCGTAGTCATCTGCTTTGACACAGAGGCCGCTCGCTGCGCCGCGCGGGGCGTAGCGGGCCGGCGTGCCAAACGTTGCACTATTACTTAGCAGTGAATTTAAGAATCGAATATGTCTTCAAAAATAGTATTATTAGTTAATAGATTTAATTATTTTCACTCCGAGTGAAGTCGAACAGTCTTTGGTCATGAGATGGCGGCTCGACGGCAGTTGAATACATACATTTAGTAGTAAAATCTCTAACTCATACTCACTATATAGAATTGTCATATATTTAGAGGTAGGTACTAAGTATTGGAAATGATGTTTAACTGCCTCAAGGTGCACGTCTACGCGATCGAGTTTTCAATATAACACACAGTAATATCAATAAATCCTACAAAGTAAGCTAAAGGTACAAATACACTTCGACGGGCAGTCCTTTGTATAATTCCAGTGGCGAGATAGACAGGTTACAGATCGTCGACTATAGACAGGCTGTATATGACACGATGTGGGCTTACACTGTGTAAAGACTTATCAAAACGTTATTCTAGAAGAGGAAACTCACTGGAAGCTCTTAATTTACAATCTAAACGAGAATACAATACATTCACTTTAATATTATCTATCGAAATTATTATAAAATGTATAAAGAAGATAAATTATTAAAATATTAATTTTATATAAGATTTGAAACGTAGGTGCTGTATATAATTAATAATGTGTAAAATTATTTATAAATTAAAAAATAAATAGGATTTTTCATATTGAAACATTCTTTAAATATATTCATACTGATTGCGATTAATACCAACGAGTAACACCGAGCACTACGCGCACTACGCGCACTACGCGCACTACGCGCACTACACACAGAAGACGGGTTACGCTCCTACGATACAAACATTTCAACTCGGCTCTTAGGCAGCTCTTCTCTTAAAGTCTATTTTTAAACGGATATGTGAAGAAGAAAAGAATTAGTTCTAGTGAGATGTTAGAAAATAAAACTATGATAAGTTGAATCAATGAAATTCTTGTTTATTTAAATAGTTCTTAGCTACACAATACCAATTTTTTTTTTGTTTTTTTTTTTTTTTTAATTAGCGACTATAATAAATAACAAAAGCCCGTTGAAGTGAACAGCTTCAACGAGATAAATAAAATAACAAAAACCAACAACAGAAAACATCGAGTGCAGACTATTAACAAGAGTAAGGTTCCACGTAACGTAATCGGCAACCGCATGCACAAGCTGCAGCTTCAGAGCGGCAAAGTTAAAATGTTTGTAATGGCATTTCATACTGGTAACACTTAGTACAGACACGGCTACAAAGCGCAGTGTACTCTAATATCCCTTAGTACTTTATATTGCATAATAACTCATAGTTCATTGCACCAATTTTGTCAATAAGATAAAAGTTATGTTATAATATTTAAATTTAAGTGCAATTGTATAAGTTGTGCCTTCCCAGAGGACATGTATCCGACGAAGCAGAGACACCGCTATCGTTCGCTTCGAGCAGAGCGCGCGATCCTCACACCGATATAGTAAAACTCACCTCAATCACAAGAGAATACGTAAATGCCTCGGCCACATCGGCCGAATCGATCGTTTTAAACATCACGAGATTTGAATAAAAACTATTTAAAAAAGGATATTATATTAGATTTCAAACGACTCAAAAGATCGAAAGATCAAAGAGCTCGCTCGGCTCGATCGAACGTCAAGAGAACTGTATAACACCCGAACATTATATCCAGATACACCGAGTTCTTGTGCGCAGTAAAGTTTTTACGTTAAAATCAAGAGATATGAAAACGTCACTCATAAACGATAACAATGTAAAGGTTCGTACAAAACTTTAATTCTCCTATTTAGAAACTTATTATAGAACCCCGCAGACGCACGCGCGCCGCCGTCGGAGCGTCCAGCCGGCTCGGGACCGGAGAGCGGTCGCCCGGCGGCGGCCTCACAGGTCCCGGTCGGCGTGCGAGTCGGCGCGCCTGTCGGCGGGGCGCGAGTCGGCGGCGCGCGAGTCGGCGCCGTGCCTGTCGGCGGCGGCGCACGAGTTGTGGTTGCGCTCGGGCGGCGCGGCGTCGGCGCCGACCGCGCGGCGGATGAGCGCGTGCGCGTGCTCGCGCAGCTTGAGCAGCTCGTCCTGGATGCGCTCGGTGATCGCGCGCCGCGTCTCCTCCTCCGTCGCGTTGGCGGTCTTCAGCCTGCGGGCGGGCGCGTCGTTGTTTGGGGCCGGAAGGTGCGCTGGGTTTCCGCAGCGCACCTTCGAGTGCCAAAATGTTTTCGGATTTTTTTTATTGCGAGACGTCGGGTATACGTCGATCCCCGAATGGGGGGGGGGGGGGGGGGGTGATCGTTTGGGTGTTTGTTGCCGACGTTTACTAAACGTTGCACGTTACTTTTATTTGTAAAATTTTTGATGTGGGTAGGCGGGCGGGCGAACCTGCCACCACCTGACGGTAATCAACATCAGATGGCCAATTTGTCACTCGGTCACCACCGTCCGAAAACTTCGGAGCTAGAAATTTTAACCATTCCTCGCATCGCTGAGACTCACCGATCTTGGGAACCGAGACGTTTTGTCACCCGTGCCTGTGTCACGTTGTCGAAATGGGCGGTACCTACTCAAATGAGCGCGTACAGAGCCCTTTGGGTTGGTTGGTTCGGTTTTCGAATACTCTATCGAATCCGCAGAGTTCCCTTTGAGATCGAAATGCAGTAGAAGCTAAAGAGTGACGAGGCGGGCGTACTTATCGAGCAGGGCGTGCAGGCGGATGGGCTCGCCCACGGCGAGGTAGAGGCGGTTGCGGCAGCGCAGGCGGTAGGGCTCAGTGTTGGGCAGCACGCGGTCCATGCCCTCGTGCCACACGGGCAGCACGACGGGCGCGCAGCCGCGGGCCGCGCTGTCGGCCACGAGGCGGCCCACGCCCCACTTGAAGCGGATGCGCTCCTTCTCCACGTTGACGCGGCCCTCGGGGAAGATGTGCACCCACTCGCCGCGCTCCAGGCGCTCCACGCAGAAGTCCATCGCCGGCTGCAGCGCGGACGGTAGGCACGTTAGCGATCAAAGAACGAGAATAGGTCGCTCGGGATAATTTCATACCTAGTGAAATGTCTTGGTGATTGCAGTATTTTACATAAAATTATACAATTTTTGGTGAACTTAATAAACTGAGAGAAGAATAAAAATGATATTAACCGTAGGTACTGCAGCTCCATGTGAAGGATTAAGTAGTTTCAAACTTCCAACGTCGTTCTCGCGCGTACCGCGTCGTGGGAGCGTTTCGCTCCGGTGAGAGAACGGAGGGTAACATTTGCATTGTGTAGATAGAATTTATCTTTCGTATGATGTATTTTGAAGTTGAATATATTTATTTTAATTGTAAGTTTTTTAAAAAACGGTGATGACTCCTAAACATCAGGTGGACCATTTACAAGTATGCCTAGTTATATTAAATAAAATTTGGAAGGTTAATTTATTTGATATCACCTTAAGTTACTTGTGTAAATGACATCCGTACTTTAAGAAACATTTTATAAACTTAGTAAAACAATTATAAAGTTTGCATCAGACAATGCATTTTGTATGCAAATTGTGCATTAACAGTCCCAATAACTGTAGACATAATATAATTTCTCATAATGTTGTAATTAAAATATCAATATGGTATCGTGACAACAAGTTGACTTCGGAACAAAAGGATGTAGTTTAGAGTTACGTACAAACAACAATCGTCGCGGGCTTAGTCATCGGCATAACATTCCAGGACTGCGACTGTACGCGCAGCAGCAACGTGTCTCGCGTTCGAGATTGTTTTAAAGAACAGAAAGTTAATGCAAAAGAGAAAATGTCCTCCCTCCAATTACGTGCAAAATTCGGACCGGACCGATAGATCGTGAGATGAGCGCGACCAAACTAACAAACTCTTCAGCTTTGTAATATTTGTAGAATGATGAAAATGACACCTGATAGACTCCAGCGCCGCGCACGACGGGCACGCACTTCCCGAGCGCGAAGAATGCGGAGTGCAGCGCGTTCGTGAAGCAGATGTCGTGCGCCGCCAGCGACCAGCGCATGCGCGCGCCGCGCAGCAGCGTACCCGTGTCCAGCACGCCTGCGATCGTACAACATTACTTCGTTTAGTACATGTAATAAACCTGAAAAGTAATCTAGATTCTAGATTCAATAATTAAATAAGAGAATTATCAAACCAAATAAGTCGAGGTTACACGCGAACACAATACTCTTAAACGCGAATTATTATTAGTTTATCTATATTACTAGCTGAAGCTGCGCGAAATTCATAAAACACACATTTTCAACCCTCGTTTTACCGTAACATCGGTTCTTAGCAGATGTCTACTGTCATATAATTATGAAACCTACCTGCCAAATTTCAAGTTTGGAGGTGTGAATGTTTCTGAATAGTATTATACACCGCCTTTATACATAAATGTATGTAGATGATTATAGTTTTGGATTTGAGTGTGCTACGTATGGTTACGCTGTTTAACAGTGCTTTGGTACAAATATATGAAAATATTTATTAAAAATCACAAATGTCCTGTCTCGTCTAGTACTCTGTCTACTGATACACGTATCATACCGTGTATCAGAAAATGAAGTACTTCATCGATCTCATCCTTGGTTTATAAGCCTACAGATCTCGATGTTCAAATCGTCAAAGTGAACGAGTTTTTCTGACAGCAACTCCCAGCAAATCTCCGAGAATTTGGAAGGTGGTAGTTTTGAGCTGTCGTGCGCCTCACCTCTTTTCCGTCGTTTCAGATGGCTTTCGAATAGTCAAGACGGCGGATTTTAGAATGGCATTATTATCTCGCAGACTTTGAACAATACACAAACACCAATAACTAAATTCAAGTAAACATGATAAAAATAAAATATTCTTTACTTTTAAGCACTGTTCTATGCTGTTACAGGAACTAATTGATTGTAAAGCTGTTACTGTTCGGAATGTAGATTCTACTGAGAACAACACATTTTCCTAAATAAAATAAGAGCTCCCTTATTTTCATCGTAAATATATTCTTGTATAATATTCTCTTTTAATGTTTTTTGATAGTAAAATTCATATTAACTATTTTAAAATATCTTCGAAACGTTACATAGAAAACAAGAATATAATGATTTGGCTGCGTCGGAAACTTGATATTAAATGTTTCCTTACTTCTCGTGCTTTCACAATGATTGACACCGTTTTTTTTATCGTGCTTACTTTTAACGTGACGGGCATATAGCCTACTTGAATATAGAGTATTTTCATATTGATTTTGATTCGTCGTTAAGATCTCACTTCGTAGCTCAATAAAGTCCAGGCTGATTTTGACGGAGATACGATTGTTTAAAAGGCCACCTAACATCTCATGTTTCGAGTTTGTTCTTGTAGAACAGCTACCGTTTTTTTAATGTTTGAGAACTATTTCGTTATATGTAGCCTGACCCCAAAGCAATATACCGTTAGAAATAATGGGAAAATAGTCAGAATATTAGCCTAAATAGAGCAGTATGTAGAATTTAAGCATAGTTTCAAACACGATACAATGAAATGTGGGAATGCCGGTATCGGAGGCCTGCGTGGTAATATTATGCAAGTAGGTAAACAGCGTGTTATAGTTTATTGAGCGCGCTGCTCGCACGAGCTGGCGCACGCGCTGCTCACACGGTGGGCCACATTCTAGTTTCATACACATATTGTAAGGCAGACCATGCACGTGCCTGAATATCGACTATAAGAAACGATATATACGAATAGTAACGTAGACCGCATATTTGCAATTTTTTGTTTGGGATATTTCTATGGAGATGACTTTACTTATGAATCATTATATTTTCGTATGAATGCGGCGTTATCGTGTATTTTTGAATGACTTAAATATTAAGGTTTCGTCCAAAGTATCATTTTATCAATATAAAGATATTCCTTTGAAGACACTATTGTGTTTTAAATACCATAATCGATTCAGAAGGTTAAAAGTAAGCCTAAACAGCTCAAGGAATAGTAGATCAAACGTCACGCCATGATATATCTTTACATAGTATAAAACAAAGTCGCTTTCTCTGTTCGTATGTCCCTTTGTATGCTTAAATCTTTAAAACTACGCAACGGATTTTGATGTGGTTTTTTTTAATAGATAGAGTGATTCGAGAGGAAGGTTTTTGTATATAATACATAGACAATATAGTTAAGCAACACTGATAATTTTAAAAGTTTCTAATGTGATGTCGTAAATTTATACATTTTTTGCGCTTACATTGTAAACGCTGGCTGTACCCTACTAGATAGATCAAAATAATGTACTACAGAATTGTACACCTCAAAAATGTCTACAAAAAAGTCGGCGATGATATGTGTCTATCTGTAAGTGATAACCCACAATAACATTTTTTTGTCATTTATTTTTTACCACAAATATTGGCTAATTTTCGAAGCGATTTTAACCTATACAGCATTAATCCTTATCCAATGAAATACCTTAAATACATTGTTGATTTAATATTGGTCTATATGACCCTTTACAGCATATAATTTAAATGAATATTTTCGAAGATATTACAGATTTAAAAATTGCGGAACCTAGCGTTTGCTGTGGTACCGGCCGGCCGGGGCGGCGGGAGCGTGCTATAGGCGCGTCGGAGGCCGCGGTTCTCCCTGTAGCATTTTGAATTTAGCAGCGATCGGACGCGGTTCTTATCGGAGCTCTCTAGCGAGGGAAATAACAATCCATACTTCCATAAGCTTCCTTATTATAAATGCGAAAGTAACTCTGTCTGTCTGTCTCGCTTTCACGCCAAAACTACTGGACCGATTTAAATGAAATTTGGTACACAAATAGTCTAGAGCCTGAGAAAGGACATAGGTTACTTTTTATTTGGAAAGAAGTGATTTGACATTTCGTATACAGGTTAGTCTGGAAGTCCGTCATTTTTAAGTTAGAAGCATGAAATGTTATTTTCGGGCTACCGATTAAAAATGAGTTGATTCGCTTTTAAGCGTTTTTGGATATTCTACCCTAAGGGCTGAAATACACACCAATGTGGTATACAAAGAGGTCTTACATTAACGTAACATTTTAAGTTAATTTGTAAATATATTCATATTCTACGCGGGCAAAGCCGCGGGTAACAGCTAGTCTATTATATGACAGTAGTTTTCGCGGTCCTATGATTTATAAGCTGGCCTCACGAAAAAACTACTTGAATGCCTACTAAACTCGGATAACAGGCCACTGTGCGGCGGGGCGCGGAGGGGGTCGGTCGCTGGTAATATATGCGAATTATGCGATTACACTTGCTCATCGAACAGAAACGCTGTTCAATAGCCATCAGTATTGCGCAATTCATTATACCAGTGGTCGCTCATTAGTCCAAATTCGACCGTCATTACATCGCCTACAAAAATATATGATAGACTAATTCGAAAGATAGGGAAAATACGACTCAGCTGGACGAGACCTTGTCATTATTAGAATGGAAAGAAAACCCTAACGTCAAAAAAGCTAATTATATTTTAACTTTGACATGACGTGTGTGTCATCGGCTGTACGACCACAGACCATCTGTGATATAGATCTATTCGCTCAAGAAGACTCATTCTCCCACGTTGAATTATTACTAACCTAAATTGTATTTTTTTGCTAACCTTACTCGTATGGTAATCGCCTCACGCACACTAAGGCATCTTGTGAGCACGAGCACGAGCGTCACTCTAAGACGTAAACTACGAGTGTGAATGATTCGTGTCGAATCGAATGTATATCGTGCAGACCTGGCTGAAATCTACACACTCATCATCTACTCTACCGCTTAACAGCGTGGCTATGTTTAAGTTTAAAGTAAGCGTGTCATTGCCAGTGCCATATCAGGCACACATAACATAACATCTAAGGTTCCGAGGTCAGCAGCGCATTGTCTTCTCTCTGGTCGTCCCTGGACCCTGACCCTCACGGCCACATCCGAGGAACTATTTACGCTTGCCGCCCGCAAGTACATTAAGATGTTATCTGTATCTATCATTATTATATAGTCGATCCGCAAAACTGCTTACAAAATAGTAAAACCAGTTATACATAAGCTGATTTATTAAAATTAGATAGAATTTGAATTTTAAAATAATTATATTTAATTTTTTTCATGTAATATTTAGACGTGTGCTGTAACATTTGTAACGAAGAAATTATATGACGCAATAATAAAATCACATTATATGACTTATCTTGTATTATAAAATATAATATAGGTCAGCGATGTTTTTATAATGACTTCAAGTTTAAGATATCCGGTTCTCGGTGCGCTGCGGTTTATGACCCGCTGACTCGTGTATTTGCTGCGTCACACCGCGCTGCTAACTTAATTGCTACGTAATTACAAACTTGTAATTCGACTACCGAATGCCTTTCCGCAGAACGCATATCGGCGACCTGGTATATTACTCCTCGCCAATCATTAGACCGGCGGGTCATTACATTTTCAGCGCTATTACTATTACTATTACGATTTACCAAACTTTGTACATATATGTTTGTGCGTAAGTGTACCTCGTTAGTACACTTTGAATCAGTTTTAAATATCTATAAAGTATGAGACCCGGAGATATTCAGAGATATTAACTCGTTGGCTGTTCCGCGTGCTGCGATTGCAGTCGACGATCGGTTCATGAGATTTATCAATGCAATGACGCCGGTGATACGTCGCGTTGACGAAATTGTTGGAAAACTATAATCGAATGACCCATGGACTCCGATGTTGAAATAATATCGTATGACAGGAAACTAGAATGCATTAAATACACGTGCCGGAATTGTCAAACACGAGGAGCGCGTGACGCGTTCTGCTCGCTGCTCGTTTGGAAAAGTTCGTTTCTTCGTTACTTTATTTCATTGATTAGGTTGTATTAGCGTTACTTAAATAAACTTTTATAAGGTGTTTCTGCTCCAAATAACTTATATTTTTAACGTCGATATGGCAGGCGACACAGGTACCGGTGACCGAATCACCGACTCGCAAGAGTGCAGAGACAACTATATACATTATATTATTTACAAATATTATACTACAATTGTCACAACACGCGACATCAGTCACCACAAACGCAGAAAGATTAGTAGCTGAACATGGCTCCAGAAGTTAATGAAATCAGTTAACTTAATATTTACAGCACGTTACTTAACCTCTATATCTTAGTAACAGTATAAATCGTTATCTAATACATTACGGAATATTAATTTTGATGTTATTATTCATGGAAATGTCATTGTATGTCTGTCGGGCGTTATCAAAGATTTGCCAGCGTTTTCGTAAAAAAAGATGGAACTAAGATATCCATAGCTGCGATGCATTCGAGTTGCGACTAGACTGAACCTATATCACGCAAAATGACGATGATTTGGGCCGCAGCGCCCTCTGGGGAGACTAGACTAGTGTTTCAAGACACTTTAATGTCATTAGTGATATCGATAAGTCTTTAGTTCGAGGCTCTCCTCCGCTTATATGCAGATTTGAGAGCGGAAGTAAATGGGAACGAGTTAAGAGAGGACATTAGTCGAGGTCGAGCGCATATATTTCATAAGAGCTGGCACAACGTCAAAATATCGGCATAATATGTTACGTCATAGGCGATTGTTTGAAACGAAAAAATTTGCCAAAATATATTAGTAATCAGTGACGGGGTCTTACGAGCTTAGCTAGGCCTAGCTCAGAAAATTCCAAAAAAAAGAAACACAATTTCTTTTGCGATTTTAATAAACGTTAGCTTTGCTTTAGTGTTTTATATTGCACGACTCAGTGGTTTAGGATCGAAAATATATTCTTGTTAGTTCACGGAATCTAGATACTTTTGGTCCCCCTGTAAAGATAATTTCATTGAGATCAACGTTAACAACATTAACAGCCTGTAAATTGCCCACTGCTGGGCTAAGGCCTTCTTTCCTTTTGAGGTGAAGCTTTGGAGCATATTCCACTACGCGGCTCCAATGAAGGTTGGTGGATACCCATGTGGCAGAATTTCGTTGAAATTAGACAAATGCAAGTTTCCTCACGATGTTTTCCTTCACGCCGAGCACGAGATGAATTATAAACACAAATTAAGCACATGAAAATTCAGTGGTGCTTGCCTGGGTTTGAACCCGCAATCATCGGTTAAGATGCACACGTTTTAACCACTGGGCCATCTCGGCTCTATCTCATTGAGATCAAATATAAAATTTTCAAAAATTTTGTTTAAATATGATAAATATGTAAAAAACCTAGAAATAGTCCAAAAACTTTTTCCTTCAATCGAGCGTGAAACCTGAAACTTGAAAACACTCTGACGGACACGGTTGCTTTCAAAACTCGGTGTCACTTAAGTATAAAGAAAATAAAAAACCATTGACTTGTGTGCTGTATCTATATATTATTCTCGATTAACTTTCATATTTGGCAAAAAGCAGAATTCATTACGTTTTTCGATTCAGTTATTGTCATCAGTCGTGCACTTTTCGATTTTCCATATATCAATATACATATTTTTAAGAACTTTAACATAGTTGTCATCTCATGCGCTTCTGTTTAACTCTGCAGTAGTACATCCTATAATTTTATTCCGTTGAGAAAATCCTTCTACCAAAAAAGATCAAAATATTAATTTATGGTAGCGGCAATCCACCGCTGCGATAGTCGCCGTTACTATCTCGTTATCTTGATTAAGTATTAGAATTAACGCAACGATTTTGGATTGAGATAAAATGTTGAAGATAAAAAGAAAAATATAAAATATGGCAAACTTTAATCAGTTTCATGGTTTGTTCATGATATTCGAAGTGTGTGCAATAGTGATACGCATATAGCAGTGTCATACCCCACAGGCCGGGGTCGTCGAAGCACGAGTGGTGGTTGGACACGGTCAGCAGCGGCACGTCGGGCGGCCGCTGGACGGCGCGCAACAGTGCCTCGCGGTTGTACACCGTCGTCTTGTTGAGGAACTCTGCAACACGGGGCGGGTGTGAACCTGAATGTCTAGATTTTTTTTATACAGTTAAACGATCACTATTTTAAACACACTCCAGCTTCGTGTACATGGCGCCAAATATACATATTCGAGCCCTGTGCACAGTTGGTAGGTACTCTTCGGAGTATATTTCAGTTATATATATATATTGGCGAATGACAATACTTGTCACTAATGGTACTTCTCTATGCAGAATGGATCGTGCAAGCGATCGTGACCCAGTACGAAGCCTGGCCTTCGGGGAACAAGTGGAATTATTCTTATCTCATTCCACAAATGAAATTATCATAGACTGACTCTAACAACTTACAAAGGAGACGGCAGAGCGGGACAGTAGAGGGTCGAACTCGATCAGCTTAGTTTACTTGTCTATGTCGACCAGAAAAAAGTCTTCCTGTCTTGTGCTCGAAAGAAATGCGGACTTCTCACGTCTTCTCAAATAGGTTCGAGGCGGACCGTAACCGGTAATAGCCTGACATTATGATATGCACTGACTTATTTCTACTCTAATGCGAGCTCTACCGTGTGCGTCGCACAGAACAATGTGGAGACAAGCAGAGGGAACGGGATTGAGACGAGTCTTTCTCCCGTTTCGAGAAGGCTAAGGATACGTCAGTCAAAACGATCCCGACCTACGATCCAGTAGAGGACGGCCATCACAATTTGGCTTGAGTAATTAAAAAAATTGTGCTATATGATATATCGTTTTCGGCTTTGTTTGCGGACATAATTTTACGAAATGGTAACTTTGACCTCGGGTACCAAAGTAGTTATTGCTAAGTAAGTAGTAGTAGTAAGTTTGGCGCCGGTGCGGCTGAGGAGCCGTGAACATGAAGCATATAAGAAATAGTATAGTATATTTCGAGTTCAAAACCTGCCAGGGACTCAATTTAATATGCTTAAATTGTGTTAACAATCCATCTCGTGCTTAGCGCCGAAGGATAACATCGTAAGGAAAACTGGTTCGAGTATAAACACCAACCCGCATTGCAGCGTGGTGGAGTAAGCTCCGCAACTTTGCCCTCGATAAGGAGGGCAGGTCCGAGGCTAAGCCTTAGCATATACTCTTCTTTTACTTTTATAGTCAAGCTCGACGAAAATTAATCTCAACGAATAATACATAGCATGTGTATGTATGTGAGATAATATAATATTAATACATAATGTGTCGAGAGTCGAGTGTCGAGTGTAGTCACACGGAGCGCAGGGCATCGATATATATTTTAGAAGCAAAACTGCTTTGCATTATATTATAACTAATGTACCTTCTCCGAAACGCGCACTAGTTTTTCATTTAGGTTACACACAAAAAACGTCGCTTCATTTATGAATACAGATTTATGTCTTTCGATAGATTTTACTGTCAGTAATAAACATAATTATTTAAAATTACTGACAAAGACGTGTGTCGGCTGTAATCGCCTTTTAAAATACTATTATATCAATTGAAATAAAATCAATTTGTATCGATCGTTTCTGAGGGCCGTATGCTGTGTTTGACCGTGACACCCCGCCCTAACTTGCTACGTCATCGATGACGTAGTTAGATAGGCGTGATCTTCAAGTGATCGCGTACATCTATTTATCTTACTTTACAAATAAATAAGGAAACAATGGCATATGGAATTAATATGTGCTGTTTAGCTTTTATTTTTCATAACAATTCCGAGGATTTTGAATATTTACCGAGTCATTGGACGACGCTTGGTGCTATTGCTACAGAAAAACAAAAATAATAATCAATCAGATATGAACGTTAAATTCTGATTAGTAATATTAGCACTCGTTATCAATTCATGTAATTCATTATAAATGTCTAATTTAGGACAAATAAAATCTTGGTAAAATACCAAAGCTATGATTTACAGGAGTAACTAATACTTACTTATGCCTGGGTCAGCATCCTTTCTTAGTACTTCCGAGTAAGAGTTGGGAGACAACATCAAAATCATATGTTATAGCCGACCTCAATGAAAGTTCGTTATTCCTTTATTAAAACCAATTATATTAACTGACAACATAAACTGGACTATTTTAAAAGACATTGGCTCACTTATTATTCACATAAGAATACAACAATACGAATAATTGTATTATATCTACAATAAACACAGTAGGGCTTTGTGCCAGTTCATGTAGTAGCATACCACCCAGATACCAACTTTTAAGGATGAGTGGGCCAGTACAATACAAGAAACAAGGGATGCAACAGTTTATACTATTGTAAGGAATACTTTAAACTACTTGCAGAGTCAATGAATAGGCAGTGCTAGTCTGCCTTCCAAATATACTATTAAAACAAACTAATTCTTATTTAATCAATGATGAACAGATTGCTACTGTTTTGGTTCAATATCTTTCTTCACATACATTAATATCACATGGCTATGCGTATATGGCATTTTAGTCCTCAGAAAATTGAGCATATTAAGAGATCTCATTATGATGAGAATATTTAAGTAATGATCTTGGGTTTTAAATTACTTGCCCTTCAATATTAATTATATTTTAATAGTAATCTTTCTTTAGAGTTACTTTTACAATTAAAGATAAGAAAATATCTATAATTGATAAACAATAATACATTTTGTTTAAATCAGACAATGCATCGCCTGTGGTATTGAATGTAATTGTAAAATATAGTATGGCATATCAAATGAGTCAACATTTGCAATTGGTCAATTAGTTTTTCATTCATGTTTTAAATGACAAATGGAGTGATTTCTGTTCATCATAATTTGGAAATATGATTTGAGATAATAATTACAAAAAGGTAAAATTATTTTCCACTCGGTTTAATACACTTTATATTAAAATGATATGCAGCATAAGCAGCTAGATCAGTTTTTGTTGATGCGAAGGTCTTCATTTCGAAACACTTAGTTATCTTTTAATATAATCTTACCACACTAACAATGTGTTGTTATTTAAACATAAAAAGTGATCGAAATAGAGATGGTTTAATAAACCTACCTACAATTAACTTGCTGAACAAACCAACCACTGCCACCGTGATGGAACTGGCGCAGTACCACAGCCGACCCGGGTTTCGCAGGCGCGGGATGATCCACCCGATATCGTAAGCCATGTTTGCACGAGCGCACCACTCACAACCATTACAGTAACATTGTTTTTTTGCTTATTTTATCATGAATTTAAATTCACGTCCATTCACCTCCCGTTCTTGTGCAACCTTGCTGATCGTTCGTATTTAATTCACTTTGTGTGACATCTGACAATGACATTACTTGAACAAGACCAAGTACAATATAAACTCACATGACGGTCTGTATTAATGTTGCCAAATGATAACATAATTTATAACCAAACAAAGTAGTTACGCTAATTATAAGTTCATTATCAATAATATTTAATGTTACATTAAGTACTATTGGTTTATTGAGGTTTTCATAAAACAATAAATTTTAAAATGAGAAAAGGTTATTATAATCTATATATATTATAATCTATGTATATATAATCTATATAAATATTTATAACAAAAATGCTAGATTTAAGGATTATGTCTTTATAATTTACTTTGCTTGTAATAATAATTGAATGCAGCTACATACAAAAACAATAATAGTAAATATATTTATGAAATATTATAAATAAAATGTAACTTTATTACAAAATAGCATATTTTACATAATTCAATTTTATTTAGCGATGCTGTATTTCGTTTTAGTTTTATCATTTGACCAAAATTAACCTTATATATTTTTATTACGAAATGATATTTTTAATATAGCTGTAGGTAGTATTTTATTAAAATTATAATTTTACTAAACTAATAATATACAGGCTCCCTGATGTTATACAAACATAAATATGAACAGGATGTCACTGTATTTATTACAACAAAATAGAGTCAGTCAACTCACGCATCACTTCTAAATAGATTAAACTCATACTCCACATCGTGTATCGTATCTGCTATCTTCGGTTTTAGTTTAACGAGCAAGCGTCTTCTTAATAATTTCGGTGAAAGTGTCACAGTTGTTATTTCTGTGGTCGTCGTTTTTTCTTGTCTTTCAGGGAATAGGTCTCCAAGATTGTAAATAATGTCAGGATCATTTGCGACTTTGGGTTCTTGGTGTATGGGTGCGCAGAAAGCGCATGCGCACAACAGAAGCAGAGCGAGGAAGGTTCGCATCTTTGGGAGTATGGTTTCTTACTGGTTTTTCCCGTATTTATACTTTACATATATGTGGGTTATCGTACAGTCATCGTCAGAAGTTTTATAATACAATACGAATATTATCAGATTGTGTTTCCTCCATTATTATCTGGTAAAATGAAAGACTTTAGATTTATCCTTCGCTGAAACAAACAGCACACAGCTATGATGTAATTGTTTATTTGTGGCTTTTATCGGTTTCATTATTATAGGAATATGAGCGGAAATCGTTCTTATGTGGGTTGTGCTTATGTATCATACGTAAACTTAAGGAAATTATTGTAAGTACAAAGATTTGTACAATCATTTCCTTAACTTTATAACAAAATCACGCAGATACGTAATTTTGTTTTCGTGATAAAATCTTGTTTTACGAAATGTGAAATAATAAATTTAAGGAAATATTATATTTACATTTCCACCAAACGTCTTCTAAATAAAATTCTAATTAAAAATGACAAGAATTTACATATAAATATCGTTGAGTGTACTCAGCCGATTTACAAAGAACGGAGAGTGCATTGGGAAACCCCAGCATTAAAACACTCGTAGTGCGGTGCGTACCTAACTGATGCTTCGGACGAGAGCGGGAACACGTGCTACCGCGGCAGCCTGTGCTCAGAGCTGTGGTCTAAGTAGGCACCTACGACATAATCGTGTGTAGTGTGTACCGTACTATCGTTTCTAATTTCGTACATCAAATCGTTTTTGAACACGAGGTACGAAAAAAAACCTTTTATCATATTAAATTACTAATTTCTCACAATTTAATATTATAGTTTGGTTAGTCTAAACAGGGTCGCAATGCACTCGCAAACTAACCTACCCTTTCCTCTTTTCTAAATTAGTAATTTATACATATTTTATCTACCAGTGTTTTTAGTTGGAACGGGAGGGTATGTATGTCAGTAAGATTCACTTGTTCTTATTAACATACGAATTTAAAAATTCCTACGTATTTAATACTTTAAAGCTAAAGCTAACTAGAAAAACTGTACTATATCGGAGTTTAATTTTTCTTAATCTATTTATACAAGAACAGCTTTATATAATTTATGGAATATTAACCTCTGGATTATGAAATTAGCGATTTAATATTATTTCACTATATCAGTGACCCCACTCAGTGATAACGCTTGTAAATACCAGATCGGATGACTAAACTGGAGACGCCTATAAAGTAATGTTTAGCGTTTTATTATTGACGGTCAAACAAAGTTATATCCGTCCGCGTGAAATCGCAGACTTACAGTAGAGTTTTTTGAATGTTGGAATTAAAAGAAGTAGGTACTTATATCCAAAACAGTGCGATCAGCTGTCAGTGCTGTTTAGTACATTTTACTCGGTCCAATTTTTATAGTCCAAGACTTGACCGTCATCGACGTTGATATAAGAAACCCGACGACGTCCGGGAAATTAGCCCTGCGCCCTGGATTAATATGTGCCGGTACCTTACCACACATACGCCATGATTAGAACTTTAAACCTTATTTAAAATCAAACTCTTTGAATCTAACCATGTCAGTCTACTCCGCACAAGCTTGTTTATGTCAAAAGATAGATTATTACAATGACAGAGGGAATAAGATAAGCAAACAATGTAAGCAAAAATTAGATTAACATATTCCACGTGATTTTCTAATAGCTCTGCTCTACTATGCGCTACGCACAGTTTTTGTTCTAACTCTAGATTCTATAACTTATTAATTATTATATTCTCTTTAATTCTACTGACTGCTAAACATTAAGAGGTTTTTTCGAATCTATATTGAAGACCACAGATTATTACCAACACGTACCAACGTACCTAATGTTAATGAAATGTAAAAACAAACAGTACCAATGTATTATAAATAGTCAATGTAATATTAATTTTTCACTTGAATTCTACCTCAAATTTTTGACGCTCTGTGCCCGTCGAGACTGGAGTAACTATTGCTCACTGAAAAAAGAGGCATTCGAAAATGAAGTATATATATTTCATTTTAATGGTAATACAAAATGGTAATTGGTAATACACATATTTGCAAGTTAAATGCAATAGTTATTCATGGTGTTGACAGTAACGACATCTATGTACTAGCTAGTGTAACCAACCAAACTCCTTACGCCGTGGCTAGATGGTGCTGTAAAAACATTATCTAAGTTTGATTTTATAGTTTAGTTATTAAAATTATGAAAAACAAATTTAAAAGTTATTTATGAGTCTTTTACGAAGATATTTAGATTGGTTTCTAATAAAATTAACATTTATATTTAAATATTTTTGTAAACAATATTTTATTATTAGTTTACCAATTTCATTAATCTCCTTATCGACTCCGTGGCGCAACGGTAGCGCGTCTGACTCCAGATCAGAAGGTTGCGTGTTCAAATCACGTCGGGGTCAATCGGGATATATATTTTTTTAATGTTTTATTTGCATGACTCTGATTTTCGACTTAGAATCTATTCATTTTTTCGCTATCATATAAGTAACGATAAAATATAAATTTATATTTAATTCCTTATGTCAGATCAAACTCGCCGCTTGTACAATGCAGTGTACAATTTTGCATATATCCACACACACACACACACACACACACACACATCAGCCCGCATTCGTCCACTGCTGGACATAGGCCTCTCCAAATGCACGCCACTGTGGTCTTTCTTCGGCAACTCGCATCCAGCTCCTGCATATATCCTATTAACATTTATTTCCTTTTGCAACACAATTTGAATCGAAGTTTCTTAGTAATAACATGGTATTAAAAAATAAAAGAGTGATTGGTATAATTCATAATTTTATACTTTTTAAATGTAAAAAAACTTGGAGATGCCGGGGATCGAACCCGGGGCCTTTCACATGCAAAGCGAACGCTCTACCACTGAGCTACATCCCCTGTTATTTGAAAACACCAAAATTAATAACGTATCAATTCTTACTCCTTCTTCTTATTTAGAATCTACATTCCGAATGAATGTTGCTGTTCATTCAATTTAATCAATTTAGTGGCAATTTTTGGTTCCTCAGATAAACATTTACATTTGTTCTTATTTGACAGGAAATATTGCACTTTTGAGAAAACAATTGAGAAAACAAAAGAATAAATAGATGCACCACGGAAAATATAATAAATGTAGGTCGTTTAAACATTAAAAATACGAATGTCTTAGGATTTGCTGACTGGCTAACACATACTAAGACGTACTTACATCATATTTTTCTCACTCATACAAGATTACAATTAAGTTTTCAACCAAAAGCCACAATTAACGATTAACTTGTCTAGCCATTGAAAAATACACGACATTTTTATCCGTCTGAAATACTATTCAACTCTAAAAAGTAACAACTCAACTGAAAAAATGTTCTATATAATATCTTACTTTTTATAAAATAATATAGATCTGTTAAAAATTTAAGTAATATTTTTTTTTATATTTTGACGTGCAAATGGGCCACCTGCTTGTAAGTGGTCACCATCGCCCGTGGCCATTGGCGCCATAAGAAATATTAATCATTGATTCCAACAACAATATGTCACTAGCCCTGGGGACTGAGATGTTATGTCTAGTTTGTTGAATGAATGACAAACAATTTCGTTATTTGAAATTCCTAAATATATCCTTGACAAATAAAATCAATTAATATTTTTTTAACCTTTTTTATTTATGTAATTACAACACGAAAATAATACAAAGCCTTAGTCGTTGGAGGAATCGTCACTTACATAGTTACAGAGTATATGTTTAGAATATATTAAGTGTGCAAAAGTGCTATTTGTTATTTGTACATCATTATTGTAATAAAATACAACCATACATTATCTAGTTAGAATCGCATTTGACACAATGTTGCTTTCAAGTACCTTCGTTTATTATAAGCAGGTTTTATGACAGTTTGTCACTTAGTTCTAATAGACGTAAAAACCAAAAACCACAGCGTAAGATTCCTTCCACTCACAAAGAAGCGCTAATCATTTAGATACCTAATCAATTCGCCTTAACACAAAGTTTCTACGAAGTATGTACAATGTATGTACTCGGGTTTTACCGAATGGAGAATATTATGGATTTACGACTTTTAACGGCTTGTGAGATACTTTATCCGACGAACATTACGCTAAGCAGGTGTTACGTATAATTGTAAGAATGCGTTACATTATTATTAAATGTAGGCGTGTTAAGTTTGACGTTCAAATAATATATGACATCATATCAATAACTAAATATATGTGCTAAACTAATGTATGCTCCGGGAATTCATCTCGCCTCGGTTTCCATAATGAACTCAGCCATCAGCAGCTCCATGGTCGGCGCAATGCCTTGGGCTTGGCACGAGACTTTGAAGCACTCCGCTACGCGCAGGATCCGCCAGCAGTGGTCTGACTCGGCGTCATGATGCTGCTCACATTTATGAATCAGTTCCACCATTAACTTTGACAGAACCTCACCTTGTAATAAAAAAATATATTTAAAGGCTTACTAATTTTTAAACTATTCAATATGTTACCTTCTTTCGTACTTGAATGCGATAAAGCTCATCATTATATCCAACTTTTTGTATTAAGAGATGTATTATATATGTTTTACGTTCGTCGTATCAGACATTTTTGTAATATTATGATAGTTGCAAATCGTATTATTAAAAATATAGCCAATAAAATATTTAAGGGCGCGTAAAGTATCGTTAAAATCTGTGGAGACAACATAATGAACATATAAATACATCACAGGATCAGAATGCTCTAAGAGTTTATATATAAGTTTATTGATTATTTATTATTATTATTTATAAGTTTATTTGGTAGTTCGTGTTTCGAGGCGTATAGTAAATAAGGGTCGTTCGTTACCGTTAGGGAAGGACTGGATGAACTTGTCGGTGTTTTCATGGTGCATGCGGTGCGAGTCGGTGAGCAGGTTGAAGTGGGAGCTCATGCACTTAATGGCGCAGCCCAGTTCACGATCCTCGAACTTGAAGTCGTCGCGCCAGAAGTGGAAGAACTCCTCCATTTTGTCTTCGGACAGTTGACTCTGCTCATAATAATAAATTTAAAGATTTTTATGAAGTTCTTACACAGTTTAAGTGTTGGGTACTATGATAAAAAGCGAGCCACCGATTGCCACCGATTGGTACCGATTCAACCAATCACAGAAACATTGTGTATACCACACATATGTTTCTGTGCATTACAATTTAACAAAATCCTGCGCCCGTAGTCAATAAGGGAACCATAAAGCAATATTTCTATCATTCCGTCTTCCTGTCCTCGATAAAACAACTCTGCTCTAATTAAACACATGTAAATGAGAATACCGCGGCCGAGGATTAGCAATTAAGATGTAAAATTAATTCATACATCAGCTTCACTCTAAGATATTTTAAGATAACAGCATTTATAAAAATAATATCGCAAGAAAAGCTATTAATCGTCATATTCAGGATCACAGCACCTCCGGGCGCTGCGCCGGAAACTGGCCGGACCGGTACCCATTAACAAACGAGTATGGAGGATAATATTGCATTTCAATTGATTTCTCATTTTCAAGTAAATAAACTCGAAACTTGTTATTTCGTAACTTTCTTATAAATGATTTAACATAAACATAATAGAGATAAATCGAGGTTTCAGCGGGCGTGTGAAATGGCCTGTTCCACGGAGAGGGCATCCTTGTACATGGATGGATGGATGGAGACTAATGGGCTGAACTTTGAGATTGGCCGCTTTGGCTGCACTTTGTTATAATAATAAGTGATTTATTACAAGTCAAGAAATTCCATAACACGTATACGTACATATATAAAATCTTCTGTTATTCGTTCCAAATAAACGGGTAACAAAATGTTATTGCCATTTGGTAATACAAATGTTTTAACTTACTTCTTCCCGACAATGCTGCAGTGCCTCCCCAAACCCCAGAGTTACATCTTTCATGACGTCTACATTTCCTTGGACGACTATCAAATTACCGACTGACACCAGCGCCACCGTCCACAGGATCATGCTTGCCTGGTACGAGCGATCCCTGTTCGCTACCAACATGTTAGCCTCTGTTGACACAATGACTGGTCGCTTTGCTTATACTCCTATATAGTGCATCGTAATTGTAGGGTTGACTACAACCCGTAATGTCGGACATTTGTCGCACACAAAACATACAGTGGGCGGGGAGACTGTTTGTCATGTTTATTGGCGTGGGCTATTAGCGAGCGACAGCGCGTCATTAGAGCTTCGTCTGCTAATTGTGTTATAACAGGTTTATTGTCAGAAGTTCAATAAAAGAATGAAGCTGCATTGTTGCGACTTTATCTAGTTGTTAATGCACGATAATTTATTTTTCGAAAACGATATCGAGAATGTGCGTCCGGACATTGTATGCTAGAAATCGACATAATTACACTGTTTACTCGCAGTCGAAGTGTGCGATTAACGGAGATCATAATAATATTTTCGCGCCTTTATCACCACAATTTTTGCGTTCACGAACATACTTAATTGCAGGACACGTTTCACACACGTCTGCTGCAAACGTGATCTGAATTTACTTCGAATACTTTTATTATTTTGTTACTAACAAAGCTAGGACCGCACCTCATTGATCGCTCCACATTAAGTTTAAAAATCTGATCCTACAGATTACCTAATTAGACTTTTATCTGAAGAGTCACCATACCTATATGTTCAGTAAACATTTTTAAACATATTTCTAATCAAGTGACAAATTCATAAATACCTAGTAAGTATTAAGAATATAACTAAATTATTAAAAAAGGGAAATAATTAAGGTCGAACGGAAGGACGAATTTTTCGAAAGCACTAGAGTTGTCGGAGCCATATCGGAGATTGGAGTATCTATCATCGCTCCGAGTAGTGTTGTCCAAATGCAAGAACAAGACGAGACTTAGTCAGTCTTAGTCTTGGTCTTGGTCTTGCAGCAAAGAGTCTCGCAGCTCTCGCAATTACCTATCAAACTATTGCTATTTATTAATAGTTACTTTGGATCTTAGAACAACATAACAAAGTAGGTACATTTAGGGCTTGCATTAAGATAGCCATATTAAAAACCAACTAAATTAATAAATGTCTAAACATTTAATGAGAAATTCGAAAAATCAACTGATCCCGGGTGGGGTTTGAACCCACAACCTAAGCGATCCGTGCCGATGCTCTCACCAACAGAGGTATAATTTTATTACGCTTTATATAGTTTATTTTTTGTTTTTTCATTATTGCGTAAAACCGTCAATACAGAGGCGAGGCAGCTCCATCAATAACCTAACCGCGCTGTTAAACTCAACACAAAGAGTAGAGTATGACTAATATAATTATGTGATTTTTACAGTCCTTGACGAGCGCGCATCTCTACGGACCATCATATTACCTTTTAACGAAAAGGCTCTCCTCTCCCCTATATTATTTACACTTCGATAAATCTGTACAAATAAAATTGTCGGCGTAAGTCTTCACTGAATAGAACTTCGTAATTTCTAAGAGTCAGTAGGGTAAGGCATCGCGTGTGCGAGTTGCGTGTGGCGCGAACGCTGCGCGGGCGCATTTCTGCATCGCTTCCAATTATTTTCCCATATCCGCCACACGAGGCGCGCCTCCTCCTCGTAACCAAGTACACTTTCGCGCAAAAGTATAATTGGTGATTAAGAACGTATAGTTTATTCCAACTACTAGAGGACAAAAGCCTATTAAACGAAAGTTGACATCGAATTGACGCGATATCATTGGTCGAGAGCTTGAATAATCTATGATATACATATTATTATGGATTTAAGGAAAAAAGGCGTTTTGAACGTCGACGAAACTGTTATCGGAACTTTGGATGTAAAGTTAAAGTGGAATAGTGTTGTATAAATAAAAATCTTGTTTAGTGTAATAATTTGTGTATAAATATAATTTCATATAGTATTTAACTTCTGTGCTGTACACGCGCTTTCCGCTTTTTCACATTAACTCCTCCATGCTGGTCGTCTGGAAGAAATCGCTCTTAAGCGATAAGACCGCCTGTTGTACATTTCTTTTTTTTTTAATATTGTGTTATTGAATGTAAGTTTTATTTTTTTTCTCGTGTATGTACAATAAAGTGTTATTATTATTATTATAAATAAAAATATATAACGGTGAGCCGGCAGTATTGTTTGGTTCGGGGTCACCATCTTCGTCATACATATTCACAAATAATACAACAAATCGACAGCTGGATTATCGTATATTGATTTTTTACAATATTTCGTTGGCCGCGACCACATCTGTCTTATCCTTCTTGACAACTGACATTTTATGTTTTTCTAACGTGACAAGGAGTGATTGACTTCACTGGCCATCCAGAATCAAATCTCAAAACTAAGAGATTACAATCAAAGTATTTAATTATCTGACGCTGCGACATATATATATGTATATATATAGTTGAGCACGATGTATTAGAAAATCGCGTGGCTTACCTTAATCTAATAGGTAAGTCTATTGTCTGAAATGATCTAAAAGGTGATTTTGATTTATTTTTGTGAGTAAGACCTAGCCTTAAGGCTCACTCAACGGAAATTTATTGATATTATTAAAATATTTTAAGCAAAATTGTTTTTGTTTCCAATGTCTGATGACACACAAGATACCATTGCGCACTAGTTTCGATGATAAGATATAAAAAAAACTTTGCAATTTATGAGCAACGTGGTAAAAGTCAATGTGAGGTTATAAAATGGACAGGCGCTTTAGAACTGTAAAAATAAAAATATTCTTACAATATATTTTTAAACACATTTTTATGGTTATATTTATATCTCCACAAACATATTGACCGTGTCTTTGGTGAATCTTTAATTTGTAATTTTTATTTTAGCCTGAATGTTTTCCAAAACCAGGCAGCATCACAATTTAAGTTTTTAGGATATTCATATGCAAACTCATGTTCCTGTATATTGATGATTTCACTACTGTAAATGAGGCTGACTTCTTTATTATATGGAATAACTTCATACCTGTTACAAAAGTATTCGTAAGTATTCGGTGCGCGAGCGTCCGGCCGCGCTCGGAGATGGTCGGGTGAGTGCGGTCGTTTGGTATCCGTGGACTAGTTGTTGGGCGATATGGCAGGATGCCCTTGATTCAAATAACCCGACAGTATTTTAGACATTCTTATGTTGTGGTAGAATATTCTTTATTTAGTCGGATATGTGTCCGAGTATGCTTAGATTTATGTATCCGATTTCGCACGTACCTACATGCCTTGTGCCGTATGTGTATATATCATGCACTCAAAATCTAGGAAACATAATGTGCAATAGGTTATAGTGATAGATATAGATTATACATTAGTTATAATATAATACAAAGCAGTTTTGCTTGCAAAGTATATTTCGATGCACTGCGCTCCGTGTGAGTACACTCGACACTCGACTCTCGACACATTATGTATTAATATTATATTATCTCACAGACATACATATGCTATGTATTATTCGTTGAGATTAATTTTCGTCGAGATGGCCCAGTGGTTAGAACGCGTACATCTTAACCGATGATTTAAATTTTTCAAACCCGGGCAGGCACCACTGAATTTCATGTACTTAATTTGTGTTTATAATTCATCTCGTGCTCAGCGGTGAAGGAAAACATCCTGAGGAAACCTGCATTTGTCTAATTTCAACGAAATTCTGCCACATGTGTATTCCACCAACCCGCATTGGAGCAGCGTGGTGGAATATGCTCCAAACCTTCTCCTCAAAGGGAGAGGAGGCCTTAGCCCAGCAGTGGGAAATTTACAGGCTGCTAATGTAATGTATGTGTGTAAAGATTATAGTCGCGGTAAACCACATCTGTTCCTCCCGGAACATTTGGAAGAAGAGACGTTGGCAATATTCCAGGAGCAGTAGCGTCTTTCTCTGTATTAACACTTATACTGCAGTCACCCACTCGTGCTATGTATATATAATAGCTAAGCGCGTTCTCTATGGCCATTTCACACGTCTGACATTAAAGACAATTCCGGGCTCCCTTGTTCCTAGTGGCTCTGGTATTTTTGAGTACAGTCTTGGTGAATGTAAATGACCGTAATTCCGATTTTAATAACAAAATGAACGCTACTTGCTTGCTTGCATTCACCTTGTGCTCATTGAACTTTTAATGCGATGAAAACTCTATGGTAGACCTTTGTGCAAGCCCGCCTGAGTTGGTACCGCCCACTCATCCGGTATTCTGCAAAGAACAATACTTAGTGTTGTGTTCCGGTTTAAAGGGTGAGTAAGTCATTGTAACAATAGGCACAAGGGACATAACATCTTACCTCTCAGAGTTAGCGGCGCATTGGCGATGTAAGGAATGGTTAATATTTCTTATAGCACCACTAATGCCTATGGGAGGTGGTGACCACTTGCCCGTCCGCCTATCTATGTAAGAAAAGGAAACAAAGATATTTCCGAACATATCGAACTGAATTAGCGGAATTAGTATCTGTCTGCATAATCTCCAGGAGTGCCATTAGACGAGTTCGCTGAGGTGACACGTTTATAAAGGATATTATCCTTTTAACTGATTTAAACGGTCGATATGACGGTCCCTTTAACGACATCTAAATTGAAGGAGAATTAGCAGGTCCCCGAGTGTAACCGTAGTTATGGATTAGTGGAGAATGGGTCTATGAGTGATGAAAGTTCACAACTCCGCAGTCCACCCAGCCCGAAGATGCTGCTATATAAATTTATGCTGTATTATAAATTCTCTTATATTATTAAAATTACGTAAAGTGTTTGTTTCGTTTAAAATTTATAGGCCCGAGTACATCATGTTTTGAAATAGGATATGGTTAACTTGTACTTATTTTTAATGAGTAAAAATGTCTATATTTAAAATTATAGAGCAGCAAGCTTGTAGCAACTTTTATTCTGTATAAGTATCTAAAAATTCGTATAGTATAAATGCGTGCTCTATGAATTCACATTTCGCACCAGGACGCACACATACAAGAGCCTGATGTGCTGTGAAAAGATATTTTTGTCCTAAGAGGTGGTTTAAAGCTCAGTCAGGTAATGACTAGTGACAGGTTCGAGTGCACGTCGATCCTCACTAGAACGCTAATTGGTCACAAGCGCTACCAGCGCTCGCTGGCGTCGTAAGTCCGTAACTAATATTCGTAAGAAGTTCATGTTAAAAACATGTTTTCGTATTAAGAGTTAATTTGGTTATAATTACGCTATATCCGTGACTGGATCACCTAACTCTGTTTTATCTCAATTCTAATCAGGTTAGATGATAATATTAAGAAAATATTCTCCGATCAACTGGAAGAAAATAGTTTAGTATTTGTAGTTATAATAAATAGCTTAATTTGCTCGTAGAGAACTATGAGCAGTTCCATTGTGTACCAACAAGTTCTTGATTCCCTAGCTCATTATGAGAACGAACTGCCAATTATTTAAGCTGGAGGATTCGTTGAAAATTTCGTTTTAGTGTTTTTTTTTCGGAACCCAACAACCTAAGTGAAATGTTATTAATATGAGGCGTTGCATAAGTCTGTTCAAAACTGTTGTAAAATTATACCTCGCGTTCAATAATATGATATCCCTGTTTCATGTTTGATTTACGTTTACATCTTCACTCCTTGGGTCCGCAGTGTTAAGTTACAGTAATATGTTATCAATAACCTCTCTCTCGAAAGACGGGCTATTCAAGGTATTTTTTCTATTTTTATTTCATATAGGTAGGCGGTCTGTCAAATGGGTTACCTACTTGATTTTACGACTTTAGTACTGTAAGAAATATTAACCATTCCTTGTAACGTCAAGCCGCCACCAGCCTAGGGAACAAAGACGTTATATCCCTTGTGCCTGTATTTATACTGGCTGGCAGGTGATGACGATGATTCCTGTGATTTATATGTGTATATACGACTTCAAATAAGGTTTATTAGAAATCATCCCCTATTTATTCCTCTTATTTAAATGGCGGCCCCAACCGTAAGTAAACCACGAAAATAGTTTCGAAATCTGTAGAAAAATTACGACAAACTGCGGTGACACGTATAAAGAAATAAAATACAACCGAATTGATAACCTCTTCGTTTTTTGAATCGGTTAAAAACGTTTTAAGGGTTATTTTTACTTCGTTTTATTTATTAAGTGCTTGTTGGTAATATTGGTGAGTAATGCGTCTGTCAAACCGTCTGCGAGATAGTGCGGATTAAGCAGTGTTGCCGAGGGAACATTAAAGTTAATATAACTTGACACACGACTTTGTTTACAATGTACTTGCAGAATGCATTTACAAAAATGCATTCTGCATGTACACTCGTACGCACGAGTTGTGTCAACAGACACCTACATTATCATATTGTGTAAATAGGTATACTATTACTATTGTTACTACATGTTAAGTTATATATTTAAATTGAAAACTCAACGATAATAATTCAATTTACTTTATTGAACCAGTGTTAATAATAGATCTAGCCTGTTAATTATAAAACAAAATAAGTTCTTAATTAAAACACACATTCAGACCTGAGAGGTTTTAAACTTAATTTCAAATTCCATTAGACTGGACCGACGACGACGACGCACGGAACAGATAAAAGTGAAGCACGTTACGTACGGACAGTCGATTTATCGTTCAATTTAAGATACAAGCGAGCTGCATCGCCAACCGCTAATTAGCGTTACATTTAAGCTAAAAGCATGCGACGCAGATTAAGCGCTAAGTAGCTAAAAGATTATCAAGCGTCGATGTCGATACACCGACAACAGATTATTCGGAAGCGGCGCTTGATTGTGAGTTACAGCTCGAGTCGCACTTTTCAATAAGTTAGTGAACTAAATAAAAAGTAACATGTAACGAATCTTTTTATATGAAAACCTAAATTCAATTATAGATTCTACCGAGAAAAACTGGGGAGAAAAGCAGTCGTTATGTTTTCCCTAAAAACATTATCAACTCCCCCGAGTCCGCCACTGGAGTCTGGGCGTCAACAAAGCTGACGCCCTGCGGTGGATAAGATGGTTGGCTCCGCCGCTGACCGCCGGTGCAAAACACCTGGGAGGCTCGAGTAGCGAGCCCTCCCACTCCCTCCTACCCAACGAGGCCACTCACATGGTCCGCCCTGCCGAATCAGAGACGTACCAGGAGCAGCCCCGCGGCATCATTCCGCGCCATTCTTAGCCGTGGCCGACGAGCAAGCTCAAGCCGGCCCCGTTGCCCAGGGTACCACGAGGAGGTGACTGTACCCCTTTATAATGACATCCTGTATGAACATCAAGCAATACAACTTCAGGACTTTTTTCACTTATATGTATATTTTTGTATTTAGTAGTCTACCCCTTACTTATTAACAGTTTTTTTTAACATAGAGTAAACTTTTTAAACACTAATATATCATGTAGTACAAGGGGCATTTGATAAGTGCTCATTGTCTGGAGTAAAATTAAAATCCCTTTTACTTTAATTCAGCATTATGTCAGCTCAATAATTCCGCATAGTACTGTCCTGTAACTATAATTTTGATGTAAATAACATCCTGTGAATCTCACTAAAACTGAAGTTATCATTTTTGTCAATCGGTACCGTTTTCTTGGGTTCACCGGTAGAAATCGACGTTTTGACTGAATTTTAGTCAAGCCTGAACTGTCACATTCCGTCTCAGAAATTTGTTCGGATTGCATTCGATTTGACTTAGTTTTGCTAACTAAGCAACGGCACCCATCTCGCCGGTAGCTATACATGCCCAATTTTTCAGTTATGTTTTTGATTTTAATATTCCCGGTCTGTTAACACAATATCGTAAATATAGCTAACCATTACCTTTATAGTCACCTCGACTAGATCACTTTTCATCATCGAAGCAGCTTGCCGTTGGTCTTCACAGTATATGTGTTGGTCTCCCTCTCAAGGCGCTACAATAGATATTTAACGCCAAAAACTGTTCAGATGCAAGCGACATACAAAAACACTAGATTGAACCTTCTATAAACTAACATCGTTTGTAGGAAATTCAAGTCCTCACTAACCATTGTAGATTGTTATTTACGCTGAGGAAAATTTTATTTTTTTTCATGAAATTATGTATTTTTCGTCAAAAAACTCAATAACTTTTATCGACCCGGCATGGGATTTGAATCCAGGACCTCGGGATCTGTGGCCTAACATGTTTAGACCAACGAGCATTATTAATATTATTGTTTTCAGGCATGATATACATCATATAGAGTGCTTAGAGGATGCGACGTAACTGCGGCGTTGGACAGTCGGTAGAAGTCGCAGTGATTCCGCCAATTAGCGGCAATTATCGCGCTTTGATGTCGCCGCCTCGCCGCGGTCGCCCTGTGTGTCCGCCGACGACCGACGACCCATAAACATTTATGAAATAACTCTGCCAAAAAATAAATGGCTTTTGATTCATCCTCCATATTCCATACAGCCAATTGTGTGCTAAGCTGCGAGTACATACATGATCATTGCACGGATTTAATTGGATAAACGTCAAAAAACAAACGATAGTTATTTTAAATCTTTAACTCCAAAGATTCTTAACGCTTTGACGGGTGCAAATACCACTACAGTTTATTTACGCCGAGTGCTGATTAAAATAACATCACGGCGTTGAGTTGTATGAAACTAACGTTTACATATTTATTGCCTTATATATATATTTTTACTTTATGGGAACAAAAGGTCATAAGAATGAAATGATTAATATAGATACTGGCCGTTCCGAACAATAATGAATGTGCGCGCGCATACAGTCGTATATCGCGGCACAAAAATAATACGTGTCGCTCCTTGTTACTGAATCGTCGCTGTCAGCGGGTTGATGTATCTTCTATATCAATTAAGAGTGGAAAATAGAGCCTTTATAGCATCATATCCATAACTTTGTCCTAGAATCATCAGCTTTATAAATAAGTACGGCGCAAAAAGTCGGCAAATGTAATGTAGGCGTCCGTGTAACAGCCGTTACGCGAGCGGCGCGGCGGCGGCGAGCAGTGTGGACGCAGGCGCGGCGTGTAACGAGCCCTGTGAAGTATTGCAACGCATTCTAATGGCTGACAACAAAATGTCTCAGGATTCATCAGGTCGCCCATTACCGTGACGTACGACGACCAATAGCAGTTATTTGATATAAAAAAAGGTATGTGCGAGGCAAACTCGACACGCGATTGCTGTTTCTATGTTCGCCGTATGTTCCTACTGCATTTGTTTGTATCAAATTAATTACAAGAGTTTCCGATGTTTTTTTTTACAAAATGGTAATTGTATTAAATATGCGCAATTAAATCATTCGTCACTGAAATCGAATCAAATATTTGTAATTTATTTAATTGTTTATCTAAGGGGATTACGTTATTTTTAATATAATATATCGAAATTGAAAAAAAAACCTCCTTCAATCTGTTGGACGTATGCGTACGTCTGAAGTAAGGCTAAGGACAGTTTAACACGGCTATAACAGGGCATCATTAAGTGTTGCGCAATAGTTGAATAAATTTACAATCCTGATGCTGTAATATATTACTGCGAGCAGTTCCTCATTTGCCACTACAGGAAACCATTTAAACTGACTGGGTTTCAAGTGGCTGTAGATTAGTTTAACTTACACCTTTGTCACTGTGAGTAGGCGATGGGTTTCATTCGAGGTATCGTTTGAGGACAGCGCCTCCATATTGGTGTACTGTAAATTTCGCATCGCGCCAATTAATTGAATCTACGAGCTTGTGTCTGCGAGCCTGTTGTTT
This sequence comes from Vanessa tameamea, assembly GCF_037043105.1. Classification (NCBI taxonomy): domain Eukaryota; kingdom Metazoa; phylum Arthropoda; class Insecta; order Lepidoptera; family Nymphalidae; genus Vanessa; species Vanessa tameamea. The sequence goes on along the minus strand of NC_087326.1, from coordinate 11,632,093 downwards.
ATTACAGATACTTAATATATACGAGTGATTTACCGGAGAATTTTTAAGGACCGTTAGTTTACCATGAATCTAACCAGATTTTAAACTGCCGAAAAATTTTGGAAGGCGGTGTTTTTTTCAAATAACCGAATCATTGAACCAGTGTTTCATTGCAAATTTAATTTTACTTTAAATTAAATAATTATTTTAAACTAAGTCTATCGAGCTATACCGTAGCGTTGTACTATCAATATAATATTACAATATGTAAACAATTACTCATGTTTACTGTTTCGGGCGGAGAGACACTTTGCATAATTACAAATATCGCGCGACTCGCTCAGTTGACGCTGACTTAGAACTCGTTCTGCGAAGCGGACAGATTGACAAATCATTTCTGTTTTTTATTTGAATAAATTTGTTCCTTGTCTAGTATATTAATATGACTTAACAGTCAGATTGCAATCACGAAAACTCTATCGAATATTTGTATAATATATGTACAGTACAGTCTTGTGCACAATAAACGTCTGAACACTGCCGGATGAGAGGAGATTTCTGGCGATCTAACCCCAAGAGATTTTAAGAAACTTCGTTGTCATTAAATACATGCGTATATAGTCATTACTGATACAAATTAATGTTAATGTATTCTTTCAAATATAATTTGAAGAAAACAACATCACATGGTATAATTATTATTGATATTCTATGATTACGAATTTATTCGTTTCCTTGTCTACTGCGTTATATGGTATTATATCTTAATTGATGATAGTTACTCTTAACACAAAGTTTACAAAAAGAAAATATTTAACTGATGTTGTCATTACTAAATATTTGAAACTGGTGGCGCCTTCTGGAGCACCTCACCGATGGTCCAAGAACTTGACCATCATTGGCGAGGCCCAACGCGTGGGTTCTCTCCATCATCTGCTCTCCAGATATAGGCGGGTATGGTAGCTTAGTATTTTTAATTATAAAATTAAAAAAAATGTATATATATCCGATATAATTTATCAAGTTAAGACAACAAGGTCAAAATTATAGAATTTTTTGAAAACTTTAAATATATTGTAATTACAGCATTAGGAAGTTACTTTGCAATATTAAATCAAACCCTGATGAAGATGTCATTGAACGGATATCATAAATTATGACAAATCTTAGACAACCGGAGCTCGGAGCTCGGAGCTCGGAGCCAGCCCTGCATCGAAGGATCACGAGATTAACGACATCCACCGCACTCATCCATAAAGATTCAAGACATATTCATTAATACTCATACATTACTGCGATTTGGTCTCGATGTTTTAGCAAAAACTCGACTTATAGCTGTTCAGGTCACACGGGGCTATTAAATCAGCGTCTGCCGACCACCTAGGTCGCTGTTACATCGGCATCATAGTAAATACTTCCGAGCGGTAAGTAAAAACGTTAAATACGCCTGTATGCCTGATATAATAGATAACCTGTTATTATTGTGATGATTACTGTTACGCGTAAGTATCATAGAAGAAGATATTTTACCATTATGAAACATAGTATAAGAAATGTTTGAAAAGAAAAATGTTCAACCATTTCGTCTAACCTACCGAGACAAACGGTTATTCCGTGATTCATCTGGAGCGAATTATTTTCGGAATTATCTTTCAAGAATATTATTGAGATTAGATTATCCGGATAAGAATCAGATTTGTCGACATAGTGTGCAAAATTAGCACGTTGAAGAGGACGCGGGCACGTCAGGTGTGTCGAAGGACCAATGGCCCTTGGAGCAGACGGCAAACGCAGCGTAGGGCTCTCCAGCCAAGTGTACTTACTTTGACGCAACTTGGGTTCTCCTAAAATATACGACGATTGGCTGAATGATGATGATGAAATATAGTATTAATGTATTGACTGTCATCGGCTTATAAAATATATTTTATAATTCACGACTTTACCATTCCGTTATTGAACAATGTTAGCAAATTTGTGAATATGAAGATGAAATATTGAGATCTTCAAACCAAAAATATATTAATGCCAATCCTATTTTGTTTGGAAACCTATCAATATCATTTTCGAATACATTTAGAGCTGAATGCTGATTTATTTGAGCGGAATCAAATGATATGTAAAATCAAAAAAAAAAATGTCGACAAAATCAAGGATACACCCACTGGTATTGATTGATGTGCCGGTATTGGTGATGGGACTATTATTATTTTTTTGTTTAATACACATTTAATTTCTGTCCGTACACAACTCCGTAAAAGGACAACTGGATTAAGTCTCCATACGACCCGCGTGCTCATTAGTTAGTTATACAATGTAATAATAACGTTAACACATTGTCACAAATGATCCTTATCGCTGAGTCCATACTGAGTGGTGACGTCGCCTCCAGAACCTGAAAGTCGCTTCTGTTCGGGCTTTATTATAAATTAATTGCATTTCACATGCCCATACTTAGGAAGTCGTTGCGTCATTAGCTCGGTCGGTTTGCGTTTATTGACAATTAATTCCTCTCGAGTAAAGAAATCGATGTTAAAGATAATAATTAACGTGGCGACACCTAATTATAAAATGTCGATTTTTAGTACTTTTATTCAGCAATAGTATACGATGAGCATCTATTCAAGTTCTTTATGACGTCATAAAATATAACACAACGCGTGATACTCGAACAAGCACCGATGTCATTAGCTAAGAACTCTTTAAAATCTTGAGTTTCACAATTTAATAGCTTCACATTAATGGAGTCGTAACTCAAAACGTATTATTCTGATCGACTATTCCGAAATCAAATATATCCTCGATTCTAACCATCTAATCTCTTATCAAGTCTATAATATCTTTGTTAAAACAAATTTTCTATATAAGAACAAATAAATTTAAGCCAAAGTAAGTGAATAATTTCAAATCAACAGGGTCGGTGGAACTGGTTCAAAATTTAGTTGCAACATTTGACTCACACGTGCTAAGAGCTCACAATATGTAGAAGCTTGTAAATAGACACGACTGTAGATATCGTTTGTCCGAATACGGAACCCTTTATACGGAAATTTCGAGAAGAGAGCAGGTTTTTAATTAATTATTTGCGGTTGAGTCCCAGAATCTCTAAACGCCAATTTGAAGAGTGAACTGCAGTCTTTGAAATTTCTATGTCACGACTGAATAATAGTCTTCGCTATGTGATTGCCCATTAAAATGTTATTACAACAAGATTTCCAGATATATCGCCTTTTGCTCGTCTTTTTAAGGTTTAAATACATACGCGATGTCGTCGGAGCAGTTTCGATCCCTGATTGACGGGAACAGGTTCATGTTACAAACAAAATTAAATTTGTAATTGAAATTTAACAAAACGTAATATCGCCGCTTTATGTTCGTATAAACTGAGCTGTTACTGTGATGCGGTTGCCGTTTATATAATTTCTTAAATATTCTTAATACAATGATTATTACCTTCGAAGCCTGCAAGCAACCGGTTCGCTCGTGACATTCCTTCGCTTCCCTCGCTTGTCCTCCGTTCTACATCGGAGGCTCAGCCGACGCTTTTCAGTTAATGTCATTAACACTATTAGCCATGTTGGAGCGAATACACAGATACTGTTAACGTCTGTCAAGTTTTTCATTCCTCTAGTGATAGAAAGGTTACCGTCCACCGAGAGGCACGTCGCTACGACGCCCTGAGATTTATGATGCTATTGCTAAAGTATCTTTTTATATGTAGCTTTTTTGCAAAGCACATAAGACCGATGGAACGACTGGTTTAATTTAATGATCGTATTATTTATCAATTGTATGTCTCCAAGATGGAGACAAAATTAATATGAATTCTAAAATGCTATGGCGATATTGATTATATCACTTTATAAGGAAATACTAGTAAGACAATTTTGACACGCAGCTGATGTCTGTATGATGGTATGACCCGAATATGTTTTACAATAACTATAACGATGCAGTCCTGAAACGTTTATGGCATCATATATCTGATAGGATATAACAAAGCAAGCAAGAGCATCGTCAGTATTGGCCGTTGGTGGTCAGCGGTAGCGCAGCGCAGTGCGACACGTGCCCGGAGAGGTCGGTTGCTGCTTTTTGTCGCAGTTAGAAGCGGTCGTGTGAATTATGTTAAACTGCGTGAAGTCAGTCCCGGGCTGGCGATGAGACGTCCGGCTTAGATCACGCACCTTCATTAGCGGACCGAGGCGAGCTAGGATTGATAATATATTACTTTTTTTCTTTTACTATTTGACTCGATTTATATTTTCATTTACTTTTTAAATTTAAAAACGTAACAGCCCGTTATATAAAGACTGGCCTTCATTACGAAAAATAGTCATTTTTAATCCCCATTGCCTCTGGTTTTCAAAGAGTAGGAATATGATAAAGAAAAAGTAAGAATATTTTTTCCACTCCGAGACACAGACTTTAAATCTTCAGATATACGTGCGCAAAGTCCGTCAGATCGGCGTGATAAAATAAATTGATTAATATGGTTAATGAATAAATGTCCTCGGAGCTTTTTGCCTTTATTTGCGATTCCACACGACGTGTTTACAGTCGACATGCTTTATGCGCCGCACTTACTGATGTAAAATAAAAAGAGATAATTAATCAAATAGCAGTGCTACCGGTATTGACGTGTATTTGCATAGCTGCGGCGAGCGTCGCCCGCGCGCCCCAACCTGTTGCGTCAGACGACTGAGGAGCTGCGACAAGCTGACATGTTCGACTTTGAAATAAGACTCTCAAGAACGCTTAGTTATGGTTTGTTAGTTCACATTTATATTGCACTCATTTTGTTTTTAACGAATTCAAAACAAAACATTCAGGAAAACAATCAGACCAAATCAAATCAACTTCTTTTAATCAATATAGAAGTATTTCACGTACTTTTTGATTGTCAAATTAGACACCAACCTACCACCGGCTCGGAAACGACAACATCCTGATCCGAGAAGAACCGAAAACCAAAAGATAATCAGCGGGTCTATTTTTGTCATTTTATGATTATTTACATGTAGTCTGTATCAAAAGATATGGCTAGGAGGCTATCGTTTCGTTCCCGAGGTATGCTATAATCATGAACAAATTAATTCTATAATAACCTTTAATAACGCACACAAGCGTTCTTTAACATTTTTTATTTAATTTAGCAACAGATGCATTTTGAACGTCCTGTTCATGTCCTATCCTGTTGTAAAACCGCATACATTACCCCACAAAAGAGTTACTGACTCTATGCAGTCGAATTACAGGAGTAACAAGTTTGTGTTTGTTTTACAATGGTAAAAGTCTGAGTTGACAAATATTTAAATATTAGTAATTAATATAAAAGAATCAATATTAGAGAGTGTGATCAGAAACGTGTAGATTAAAAAGAGCTTATGTTAAATAATGATGCGCATCCTAAAGTCCTTTGCTAAGGGGATATTAAAGTTGCAATCCTTCACGAACTCTGCCATTAAGGAGATGGCATTCGTGATAAAACAAACCGCAATTAGTCCGATTATCTAAAGCGACTGAACGACTGAAGCACTCGCTGGAGGCAAAAATAAATGTTTGCCTATATTACTTAGAGGTGGTGATCGTGTGTGTACGGTGTGTACTGTAGGCCGAGTTAAACTATTGAATTTAGGATCGTATTAGCAGACACTGAGGGTTCATTTATTTCACCCAGGTCATTGCCACATCCTAAGATAGACACAGCATCAGCCTTCTCCTTTTTATAAATAATAGGCTTAGTTAGATATAGAACGGCGTTGTTTTCGATACCTCTTGGTTCTCCATCATATGAGCGCAATTGTTAGTGCTACAATTAAAAATAAATAACAATTTAAAATTAGGTCGCTACGACGCCTTACTTAAAAAAACTCGTAAAACCTTGTCTATATCGTTCTTGAAGTGATGATTAACAATTTTGGTACCTCTTGCCTCTGGTGCGTGCATCTTTCGCTTTACCCCGGGGCCAGCGCTGGACAGATATGATCATTTACTCTCTCGTCATCCTTCTTCTGTTTGTTTGCTTCTTCTTGTTTGGATAACAGAAATAATCGGTTTTTTTTTAAATTATATTTAGACTAAACACAATTACACATAACTGTTTTGCAAAACATTTATTTGCAAAATTGTTAAAACTATAGCAATAATATTTATTTATTCGTGAGAAGTCTATCTTTTAGGCAGGACATGACATTTTGATGTAAAATTGTACAGTATTTACTTTTGTCGCATTTAATTCAAATGTATTGAAAAAACAACTAACATGGAGCGAGTGCCCAAGTCCGAGTTGCTCGGTTAATTTAATTTCTAATGGAAAAGTTTTTATATTTCTCACCGCTTTGGGATCTAAGACATGTCGCTTGTCTGCCTGTCTTGCCTTATGAAATATGATATAATATAATTAGTTTCTATCTAAACTAACTAATTGGCATAACACATTACGCCAGCAGATATGTATCAGTCGTATCAGGTGCTCGCCAACTTTTTACGTTTGGTGTCGAGTTGCTTGTATCTGAGACATCTAAATCCATTTATTAAATAATCGTTTGTATTTATATCATTTACAATTTGTTGTGTTGACTGTGTGATGGATAGTAATGATAAGCCGTAATCATGTCAATTAAGATTGTTTTGTGTCTTCGTTTATATAACTATCAAAACTTAATCTTCCTATTATTTAGCACTCTCCAATCTCAAACTCAGTTTAAAGTCAGACATCTACGAAAGAACGTTCATTGGTCACCCATTGCGTCATCGGCCGCCATCCAGCAATATCAGTTCAGATCAAAGATAAGGTCCCGCAGCAATAATAGTAACAAATAGGAATAACTTTTATTATAGGCAATTAAATAAACCCACTTAAAATTAAAGACATCAAAAAGTAAGGAAAATAATGCAATAAACAAGAAAAACTAAATAAATTTATCGAGGCCGCACTGATGCAGGCAACATCAAAAAATTGTGAAAAATTTGCTTAGATCCTTAACGATAGCCGTCCAAATAGAATGGTCACAGTCGTTCTTGCTCTGAAAATACCGAAGAAGTCAAGGACTCGCATAGTGGCAACATTAGTTAAGCATTGTAGTAACGCGACTGGTTCATTAGAAAGCGATAAACGTTGCTATACGTCATCGTATTGTAGCTGCGATTTGTAAGCCTTCTCCACTACTGACAGGTGTAAAAACATTGGCTAAAAGCCTCAAGTCCTGAGAACAGAGCGGAAATCTGTTAACCCGCACTGAGAGAGCCCTGCGCTCTCTTTCCACATCCCTGTCGTCCCATAGGTTAGAAATTAACCCAACAATTTAAAAGTTTTAAAAAGCCGAACTAACGATTCATTAATAAATACTGGTGGAACCGTCGTAGGCCTGGTAGGGGTCTACCAGCTTTAAAAACGAATATTTCGAGCGTTTTTTCTACATTGTAATCGACTGATGTGTATTGAGGTCGAAGCTCGAGGGGGTTGCAGCTTCAACGTCATTGCCATACGATCATCATTGTTCATAAATCATCAATGCAATACTACACCTGACAGCACCTTGGGCTTGCCTGGATTTGAACCCACCGTTTTCGGATAAGACTCACGTTAGACATGTGTACCTTAAAAATAGTCGGTGAATTTAATCGTAAATTTAAAATATTTCGTTACATAAGGTTTTGAAATTCAATATATATGTAAATATGATGCGAGAGAAACTATTATTTTTTATTGGCCTGTCTCGGTACTTAAATCTTCATAAGTTGTTTAGCTAACTACATCAAACAAAATGTAAATGTACTTTAATCAAGTAGATTTTACCAGCACTTTTGGAATCGTCATTTTGTACCTACGAGTTCATACAATTACCACACACCTATTTTATATTGCATTTTCGAACTCAACGTCATCTTTTTTTTAGTTTGTTTATTTATTTTCATTTTATGACAATGTAATAGAATTTTAAGGTTTACAAAATATTTAGAAGTCTTAGTAATAAAATGTATTTACATATTTATTGAAACCTTAATGATGAAACATTAATGGCTATTGGCGCTTCGTTCGCTCGTTCGTTGTTATTAAAGCAGATCGTAACGAAGTCAATTAAATAATAAGCTTATAATCTATTTTGTTGATTGCAAAAGGTGTTAAGCTCAATTTGAAATCGGACTATGTGATTGGCGCGCGCTCGACGGCCCCCGCCCACTTCTTTTGATGGTTATTCGCTCGCCAATCGCCAATGTTACCTTGGAAACCTTGTGCGTCTTCTGCTCGTCCGCACGAGTCGCACGACGCAATGCAAAGGCGAGCAACAAAATGACCGGAAGTAATCGTTTTATCACAATTTTTCAATTTAATTAAGGATTTTAAGGTAAAATACCTTTTCTCGCATTAAATATTTATAATTCCTTCAATATTTATATTACTTGAAAGACTTGAGATAAGGATTTTTTTGTTTCGGGATAGGCGTATGGACTTGTGTAGTATTTTATACGAGTTGAGACAAGTTATGTTTTAGGACGTACTCGTATACGTTTGTTTAAACTCCCTGATATAAACGCTTATGTAAAGTATCGTCGTTTCCTTTGCTCGATTCCTCGATATCGCTAGAAATTCTAAGCTCTAATGGGGCCCCCATTTAAATAATAAATTTTTGATTGATATTGACAAGGACAATAACTAAAATACACTAGTCGTATTTTAGTTATTTCCACAGTATAATATCCTATTGCATTCTACTCTGGGGTAATGCAGCCGATATTAATACAATTTTTGTAATACAGAAAAGAGCTTCGTGCGGTCTATAAAGTAGAAAACGCGTCCTTAGGCCTAAAAGATTCGCTAAGATGTAAATATAAAGAAATTAAAGTAATAGCTGTTGCTTCACGATTTATTTTTGGTATGTACGTACACAAAAACATAAACGACTGTTCCAGAAATTGTGACGTAGCATAAACTTGTAACTTCAATTACTCGATTACACAAGGTTAGAAAACTTTTGTGGGACAATGTAGGTAGGCTATATCTTTAGCTATATGTTTTTTCAACAGAATTCCGAATAAGACGTTCAAGTATATTCAATTGTAAAATTTAAAAGAATTGTTAAAGAGCGTTTATGTGCCAAAGGATATTACAAAACTAATGACTTCTTAGTTGATTGCACACCTTGGGAATGAGATGATCGCGTCCAGGCTGTTAAAGTAACAAGATATTGTTTTTGTTTTGGTATGAAAATATTAAATGTGAAAAAATCCCGCAAATTTTCTTTCGCTGGTTCTTCTCAAGTCCGAGGTGCGTATTTCTGAACTGGTGTTAGATTATAGATAGATATTGAATAAAGAGCTTTGACTTTGATTTTGTTTGTGGACATGCTCATCAAAATAGTATCACAGACCCTCGCACAGGATTGAAAACATTATAAATATCATAGGAGTCATATCGTATTCTAAACGTAGGGACAATTTCGTTTTAGTACATCGTGCTTAAGATATACATCTTTATTATAAATAAATAAATAAACAAATAATGCGATCGTTAAGACCTATCTTTTATTCACCCATTTTATAATTATTTATAAAACATTGCACAACATAAAAACATTGTACAAAAAAGCAGTCCTAAACATGTTATGTAAACATCATCAGTACTTAAATTTACACAGAAATTAATTTTATATAAATTTGAGACTTAATCAGAATATAGCATAGTTGACCACTGCACAGTAACCGAGTACCTATTTCGAAGTTTAAAAAACTTGAATGTACGACAACAATGTACGCCACGCGATATAATACTCCAACTAAATGTTTGATATACGTGTACACTACACACATGCGTGTCTGTCACACACATGAGGCACGTGACTTCTTATATTTATGAACGATTGTGCAGTCAAAGTCTGCGATCAAATGTTATTGTATTTGTTTTAAGTTTGACTCTTTCATATTATTGTATTAATATGCATTAATTTCTCCAAATGCAACATTTTAATGTTTTTGATTAAAAAATGAGACTCGTTGTGTTTTTATTTATATTGTAATTGAATGTCCAGTATTACCAACATATAGTATTAATTTAACGCTGGACTCATTTTTTGGACAATACACGAAGAAACATATATTTATGCTATGTTAGATACTTTCCAAATTCCATTTAAACATTATCTATTTATATACATTTATGGCTTATCCGAAAGTAACAGGTAAAATCTTAAAAAGTGGTTTGCGACTCGTCTCGAGGCAACGCGAGGGGCTTAAAAGTGCACTCGAGGAGTTGTCTGTCACGTCTCGTCGAAGGCCCACGAACAGCAGGCAGGTGCAGCATCAGTCTTGCGATTACAACTTTAATTGCCTTTTGATAAGAGCGGAAATCGTAATGTATAATTTTATGGGCCCATTTATAAAGGCATTAAGGTTTATGATGGACATTCATTAGTGGGAGATAGAAATTAAGAAACATGCACTCGAAGCGCTCGAAAGCGCTGTTCGAGATTAGAGATATTAGCTTTTACGATTGGCAATGTCTAGTCAATGCTATCTTTATTGGTGTTTTATATTATTCGAGAGAGTTCCCATTGAATGTGTTTATTTATTTATGGTAGTGTTGTTCAAGACTAAGTGTAGAATATTCAGCTGATTCGTTTGATCATTATAGAGGATTGAGCGAACAAGTGTTTACTACAAACGAAATCGATCGCGAGCGCGATTAAGTTGTAGTGTTGTTATTATAATATAAATTAAAGTTCCCTACTGTTTATATATGTTTCTAAGCATATAAATACATAAATACTAATTCAGGTATAAACATATATGTAATATATTAATAACTAGCTGCGGCCGCGACTTCGTGCGCGTTTGAATTTAATAAAAAAGCTTGACTTTATTATTATTTTACATATAATTCTAAAATAAAAGTAGCCTAAGTTACTCCTTATTACATCAGCTGCCAGTGAAAGTTCCGTCGAAATCGGTCCAGCCGTTCCAGAGATGAGCCGGAACAAACAGACAGACAGACAGACACAATTGTAAAAAATGTTATTTAGGTATATGTACCGTGTATACATACATATGCATTTAGTAAAACGCGGTTATTTTAATATTACAAACAGACACTCCAATTTTATTATATGTATAGATGAATTAGTCATATACTGTTGCATAATATGTTCGCGTCCATCTGCGATGCGGATTATTATTACGTTTTTATTAAATTAATATTATCAAATATATGAAGCTATCAATTCGCCTCAGCTCACGTTATAAACAGAATATATTGAATATATGAACACTCCGTAAGTCAGTTTTTAACGGACAATTCATAACGAGATATTCAAAGTATTTCTATAATTCAAAATAGTTTTCTCAGGAAGTAATATCCTGTAATTGCAGACACTGGGTCTGGCAGCAGGTCCCGCGCTGTTAGATTGATATGGCGGTATAATTGCAACGTGTTATTACGGGAAATTATCGACTGTGCTGCCGCCGGCGACCGCGGCCTCCTGTGCGAAACGAGCGTATATTCTTATAAAAGACATGTCGGACTGTGAACAAGGAAATAAATGACAAATATTTATGATATCGGTAGGCGGTCGAGCAAATGGGCCACCTGATGGTAAGTGGTCACCACCGCCCATAGACAATGGCGCTGTAAGAAATATTAACCATTCCTTACAACACCACGCCACCGCCACCCACCAACCTTGGGAACTAAGATGTTACATCCCTTGTGCCTGTAGTTACACTGGCTCACTCACCCTTCAAACCGGAACACAACAATACTGAGTACTGCTGTTTGGCGGTAGAATATCTGATGAGTGGGTGGTACCTACCCAGACGGGCTTGCACAGAGCCCTACCGCCAAGTAAATATCATTCATTCGTATATTGATTGTGGTTAAGAGAGATCAGTCACATAAAATTGGTCAGTTCCCTCCGTGTAAAAGGCAGTAATTAAGAACTATTTGTGTTATGCCCGAACATTCCGATCATCATGGAAATATGTTTTTTTTTGTCCCATTTTTCCTGGAATTGTGAGCATGAATGAGCGAGTGGCTCTCTCGTCTACAAAACTGGATTAAATCAACTGTCACACTAATCACAATTGAATAAACGCGGAAGCAACATTAACATACTACTATTTGATTACGACTGTACCCTAGCACACTGTGGGCTTGAATAATCAAACCCATAACACACACATAAGTGGCATATCTCAAACCGAGAAGTGCACTAATCGTATTATTAAATGTTCCGTCAAAACGTCAAATACATTTCCGTAGACCTTATAATTGATGCGCCCATCTCCTTTACGGGTATAAGTGAATTATGATACAGACTTATGCTTGGATTTTATCATATATTATATTATATGTATAAATGTTTATCTTCTTTCATCATAAAAATAAATCAGAGGTATGTTTTATAAAAATATTAGCTGTTGAAACATTCAGACTTGTATGGAAAAATAAATGAGGCCCAAGTAAAGAAAACGGCCGCTCTCCAAATAAGACGTTTAAGTTAAACTGGCAACTAATTTGTTGAGGTTTACCGAGTATTTATTAAATTAACACATTTCAAGCTTAGAATCTACAATGCAAGCAAGCGTGGTTATGTTTGTAACGAACCGATGACTTGTACGTCGCGGAAGGACGCTGTGAGCACGTGAGGACAGAAACCACCGACCCAACAATTATTCTGTCGAACAATTGCACTGAGCCAAAATGGAAGGCGCGCATCTTAACCGATGATTGCGGGTTCCAAGCCAAGCAAGCATCGCTGAATTTCGGTGTGCTTAATTGTGTTTATAATTCATCTCGTGCTCGGTGGTGAAGGAAAATTCTGCCACATGCGTATCCACCAACCTGCATTGGAGCAGCGTGGTGTGATAAGATCCAAACCTTCTCCTCAAAGGGAGAGGAGGCCTTAGCCCAGCAGTGGGAAATTTACAGGCTGTTACATTTTAAGTTAACAATGATACTGCTAGCGTCTGTGGCGGTGGTGAAGACTTGCCAAAAGATATTGTCAACTTCAATTGATAAACAGAAGAAGTCTGTTTCGTGATTGCCCGAGTGACTGTTTGTCGACGCATGCGGCGACTATACTCTGCAGTCTAGAGTTGGAAGAGTGTTATTTTTTGCGTAAATAAATACAAAAAAGTTCAAATGCCTTGTTATATTTGATTTAATCTGCTAATCTGAATTGTGTCTTTATTTTTATTCTCTATTGAAAGTTAACGGATTATGCTCTTGCTGAGATGCTTCAAGTTATTGAAGGGATACTATTCTATACTTTTGAATTAAAGAAACCGTATCAATATGGTTATTAAAAGACAAGTACATATTTGATATGATGGTGTATTATAATCGTTTATTTATTAATTTTTTATTTCTAAAAAATAGTAATATATTGGAGATTTATGGCGCAGTGATTTAACTATCTATTACATAGAACCTTCTCACATGAGATTAATTAGGCGTGCGTCACGGAGGAAGGAATTAGTGAACAGCGCGGTGCGGGTTCGATTATAGATTGGAGTTCAAACAGATTAATATCTTACACTTGTTCGTATAAATCAGACGTGGGAGCGGCGCGGCGGTGTGGTGCGCCCGCGCACGCGCAGATACCGATCTATCGAGTGCCGTACGGTGTTGCTCGGAATTAATATTATGCTCAAATCAAATGGTAATCTATATTGTTCATTTTGGGAATACATTGCTGCCTTAGGAAGTTATTGTAAATGGTTTGATTTTTGACATATCTACGCGTCTTGAGGCCCTAATATTTGAAATTTTGTGGTTTTAAGATGAATGGCGATGTTTGTGCGTTAGCATCTAGACACCTACAATTTATACTACGCTAAATCGAATTTTAGTGAAAATCCTTTTTAGTGCCAAGTTGCTTAAAATATCTTATTTTATATGTATTAATAAAATCGTGAAGAAATATACAAAATCAACGAAGTTACAAATTTATACAACACTAACTAAAGGGATTTTTTTATATTAATCCATTTATATATCGCTGACAATTATTAGCGGAGTGTGCGCACACTTTTGAGTTAGCGTAGTATAAATTGTTGGTGTCGATCTGCGAACGCGCGCGCGGTCGTGCTTATGTTTGCGTGTGTGTGTGGTATTTTTGTGTGCATGTGTGCGTGCAATTTTGATTCGTACTGATATAAATTTAAATGTTGTTGATGTTAATGTTTGAGTTTTTAATAAATCATTTCTGGGTAAACATTACGTATATCATTTTTATATTTTTGATTCTTTTTTATAGGTTAGACTTTATCTGTATAAAATGATTTAACTTCCCTGAGTTTGACTTTTTGAAATTAAATTTATCGATGACATTTTGAGACTACAAAGCTATTTAATATTACTTCTCTTGATAAATTACAGCTGTTCAAGCTTTAGCTAAATTTAATCTAATTAATTTATTACATTATAACACATTACAAGAAGTAGGTATAGTTCTGTCGAATTGCTAATGTTATTTAAACTTTATTACATTGTTATATTATTACATTTTATGGTATATTTTATTGGTGTTATTGATTATTATTTAGTATATAATAGTTTAAAAAAAATATATAATTCTCATCCTAGTCATTGATTATATTTAATATATATATTTTATTGTATACTGTATAATGTGATATTGCATGGTGAGACTACCTGTAAATAGTAGAACATTTTGAAATGTAGGTAATTTTGTTTTTTTATGTGATATTGAATCTACTGTTGGTTGTCCTACTGAAAAAAAAAGTATTCGTCAACCTTTGAATATATTTAACTTTTGTTTTTACGAATTATAATATAACCTCAGCTGTGTTTCGATGGAATGGAATATTACGAGTATAATTCCAAGTCATGTTAGATTTTCAGCTTGAGGTGCGATGTGTGGCGCGGGGCATGTAACTCGAGGCCGCGTCGCGCTTCGTCGCGCGTCCACAATACTGAAACACAATCACTACGAACAGAACGAGTCCTGAACTAAAGTCCATTAAAATATCGTGCTGAAAACCGAGACAAAAAGGCAGAAAGGATATTTGAACTGCGGACGAAGTTTAATACTCGTAGACTGATTGTTTAGGCAAATTAAAGCTTTATTTAAATTTTCATTTGTAAAGTGAATCTGAATGTAGAACGATCAGTTTGTAATATATATATTCTTTAGAGAAAAATCGATATGAACGTAATTAGGCACTCTTTTCTACCCCGCAGCTCTCATGGAATTTTACTTATGCGATAAGATCGTCATTTCCCGCAGCAGCTGCCGCGTTCGAACTCATTGAAGTGCGGCGTGTAGTAAATATTAGAGGCATTTCTAGCTGTTATTGTTTGTATAATTATTTGTTTATTGTTTTTACGTAATTTACGAGGACCAACTGAAAACTAGTGCTGTTTTCGTGGTGTGGCGGTATTGGTGTAGACTCAGCTATACGAAGCTCCTTTTGCTGCAGAACATTGTACGTGACATATAAATTGGTATCTTTAGGTACGTTTAATACAATTCTGTAAAATGACGATTCAAAACTGTCTGTAAAAGCCTACTTGAATATAGTGTATTTTGATTTTGTTTGGTATTTTTTATGTAGTGTATGGCCATCGAAAATGTTTTCTGTTTCTTTAGAAAATATTTGCGCACTGAATTATCAGAAATATGTGTGCGCTGTTATCAAAGAAGTACGAGAAAAACTGTCAGAAGTATTAATTTATAATCACTGTTAGGCCCAGAATAGAAAGGTTACTGCATTGTGGTTAAAATGGCCGCACCATGGGCCGGGTGTCGGGTTACCTTTCTACAGTGCTTTAGGGTTGTTCGGTACCGCGTGATGGGAGATATAAGCGATGATTTGAGAAAAAATTAATCAAAAATACTTATTACCTTAATACCCATTAAGATAATAACATACTTTTTGGATAAATTTTCTTGGATTTAGGCTCAGGTTTGATTAAGAACACGAAGTGTCAATACTGGCCGCATTGCAATTCTGGTTTATTTAAAAAGAGAAACTATGCGAATTTCTTGCCGCTCCTTCTCGCTGGATGTTTCTTTCCGAAACGGTGATAGAGTTAAAATGTTGACGGTTCAAATTGCTTTATTGAAAAGTTTATTGCAATACAATACATTTGATTTGAATTTTAGGAAACATCATTATATACCCGGTGGAATGGTTAATGCTCTACTTAGCTTTAGAGTTAACGTAAAATGATTAAATGTAAGATATACGATTAAACAAATAAAATCAAACACATTTACTGATGTTACAAACTAAACTTAAACCTAAATCTGCCATTCCCCACTGACAAGCCTGATTCATTGTGGTATAGGTAATGTACATACTAACAGGAGAACCTGTCAGCAAATGCCCTTAGGATGCCTTTGGATCTGGATTAGGTCCAGTCTTGCGCACTAAGGCGGTGCATCGCTTACGCGTAATATAACAATAACACACCTGTTTATAGATTAAGTAAAATGTATGAGCGAAGAATTGTGCTAAATTTACCATCAGTCGTCAGAGTTGCATGAGGTATAAGTTTATCTCAAGCAGATTTACTTGATGATAAGGCTTTGTGCAAGCCCGTCTTGCTGAATGCCATTTACTCATTAGACATCAAACCACCAAACGCCGTATTGTTCTGTTCCGGTTGAAAGGGCAAGTGAACCAGTGTAACTACAGACACAAGGGATATAACATCTTCGTTGCCAAGGTTGGTAGCGCAAGGCGATGCAGGGAACAGTTAATATTTGCCCGTAGTTCCCCCATTTTCCTGCCCGTCTACCTTTACGATAAAAAATATGCTTGGTTTCAATGGAGGTTCGGGCTTAGGTTTGGTTCACGAGGCGTAAAATGAATAATGGTGTTGGTGTCTCGCAGCTCGCAGGAGGCGCTGAGACGTCGCCGGAAACGACTTTTGCGCCACTAGCTCTTGTGTGTTTTACCTCTTTATAAGCTCAGTTGTTTTCAGCAGAGTAGAATTGCGTTACTCCTACTTAACACCTCAATAAACCGCATGTTGGCGAAAAACAACCATTCCTTAGATATTCTTCCGCCAAACGTCGCATTAAATAAATAAACCAGATTAAATAATAAATTTTCATTGCGATCAGTTCAGTATTCACAATTATTGTAACAGCAAAACATTCCGAAGAGTTAGCGTCCGGAGGTTAGCGTCAGACAGGCTGTCAGCAGTATTGGGGGTACGGGCATTCTTTGGGGATATCAGCCAACTGCAAACGAGAGATTATATTGCAGAAGTTAGTGTACAGACATAGGTACTCTTGCGTTAAGTGCTTTAAGTTCTCTACTTCGGGACCTTGGGATCTGTGGCAATGGTTAACCCTAAATATATTTATTATTGGATTACTTGAAATTAGAAAAGCAAGTCCAGTGATGGTTGAGCTCAGCTCGGCATCCACAATTTTTTCGGTAAATTAATGTAGTAGCCTATAAATTTCCAACTGGTGAAAGACCTGTATTGAATCGAGGAGAAGGCTCGGAACTTACACGAACACACTGTTCCATTGCGGATTGGTGAATTTTGGAAATACATATGTCGTAGTTCTCATCCAACACACATACTCGAATGTATAATTCCTTACAATGATATCGCTGAGCGCGACATTCATTATAAACTCTCACCTGCTCGGGTTTTCGTTCTAGCCAAGTTTATCTTAATCACATACATAAGGTAATTTAGGTATATTGTCAGTAGCGATTTATAAATAAATGTCGTCGCACCTCGGTCATTCCGATCAGTAGTATTAAAATGTGGATATACATATAAGAATACGAATCAGCCTGCGTATTTAACGCGGAAATGATTTAACGGCTTCCTTATTTATTCGTGTTGTGTTCGCGCGAGCTTGTCGTTAATATATGTAATGAAATCGCTTCAAATTAGTAAGAAGATCATAAAGTGACTTAATGAATTGCGCTGTCAGAAAAAAAAAATAGATTTATTCTTGTACACGAATATTAATTCAAATTGCACGAATGGTATAAAATGATATAAGCTGATAAAAAGTTATCAAGCGACGATCTAAATCGCTTTATTTTTCAATATAAATTATAGACGTACGTACCTGCCATAAACTACATGATTCATTAGAACGTTTATGCATTTTCTCTGTACTTATTTAGATCTCACCTCGAATAACAGACTCGATATTAATTAATCATTCAATTGACACCTTTCAAACGTAATAATAATACATCGGACTAACACTGAGTCGGACGAGCTTAGTGGAAACCTGGTTTTCTAGAAGCTCTCGAAGAGAAAGTGAACCAGAGCAGGCGATGTTGTAGCTGTAAAAACACTCTTCTTGAGTTATTAGAGAGTCGATACTGTATTCAACGATCCGTATATAATTTGTATATCATTTCATATTGACGAAAATTCGACGAAGAGAAGACACTTTGACATGTCGTTTCGTTAGCAACTGTTTTTATCAATGCAGAAAAAACGTTTATATAAATACCGGCTGTTCCGCGTGGCTTTACTTGACGTTAAATGTTGACTATTTTCTTTTCAATATATATTATTTATACAATATAATATTATAATTGTAAGTCGAAAAAAATATAATTTACTGTATTAGTTTATTTTGATTTTCATATTGGGTTCAGCAAAAAATATACGCTAATTACCTAAAAGCCTAGCCTAGCCTATGAGCCTCAAAGCATTAGCCGAGGTTGGGGATGGTATATGAACACATTAACAGAAGATCGCGAGTTAAAATCCTACCACTACCGACTTCTCATTTAGTGCAGTACCCGTACTATTGCGTGAAATAAGTTTCAAGCTTGCTTTATACGGAGAGTTAGTTGGCAAGCAGTGCATTTACAGACTGTAAATTTCGCTTTATTTAAGTTTTACGTTATTAAATTTTGTTTTACTTGTAATACTGAACTCATTATTAATAATATTTTTGTCCTCGGCTGCTATTCTCACCCATGTATAAAAATATTACATTTTATATCACAAACAAATTCGATGCACAGACTAAAAACGCACCGCACTCACTCTCGATAACAGGATTGTATTTTAAGGAATATCTTGATCTAGCTACACCATACACCTAGAGTGCCTACTTAGTAGTTATAAATAAAAATTCTTAGTCTTCCTTATAATTTAATTTTTTTTTCTAAATTGTCAATATTTTTGAGTTATAAAGCTGTATTTCCACATGCAACAACAACAACAAAGTGTATAGATGACACGCGGTCTCGGCACGGCAGTTGTGGGCTCGGCGCGATGCTGTTTGTGGTGTGTCAGTAAATATATGTTATAAATATCTCGTTATTGTTAATATAATCTTAGAGTTTGTTCGTAAATGGTCATATCGAGTCGCCGGCGTCGTACAACTCGTAACGTGTCAGTAATTTTACTTTTCAAATGCCACCAATTAGCACTAACTGTCGTTTGTCATAAAAATGTCGGTCGATCAGTCGCCGGACCAGTCGCGCGACCGGTCGCCGCATGTAATTGTTAATGTCAAAGCGGTATGATGTATGGCGTCGAAGCCCTCATAATAACTCACTCAGTAATATGTCCGGTTTCTTAGTTCGATAATATCATAACGGACTGTCTGTATGTTCCAAATGCGGACTGAAGTCTGCAAGAAACGAGACCTTACTGAGAATTGAAAAAAATCAATGTTTTTTATTACACTTAAAAGGAATATGTGATTAACAAGATTTTATCTTCATCGCTTGAACTGAGCTGTCTCAAATGGAATCGCTATGTAAGAAATAGTCGTATTTATACCTAGACTTGGAATGATTTCAATTCAATTTAGAAATAATATAAATAAATTCATAAGCGAAGTCGCAAGTGTGTGTAGTCAATAAGAGTGTCGTGGGAGTCTCATATCTCGACGCGGACGTTTATGTAAATTGAATTACTATTTTGTATCGCGACTGTGTTATGATAAATTAATGTTTCGACTATTTTATTACGTATTAAATCCACGCTAGCAATATATTATCGTTCGAGATGTTTTGTTACAATTTAATCGCTAGTGATAAACGAAAACAGACTTTATCTATTTCTATTGTCAATGTTCGAGTTAGTCAATGTTTTTCTTTTATTTTGGACCTTTTATGTCGTTGTAGTGCTGCACCTAATAATGGTTATTAAAAGTGTGTAAACGCCTGAAATGAAAGCTTAAGCCTTCCTATAATTGGATATGCAAAACGAAAGACATCGCAAAGTTAATATATCCTTCCTTGGACGAGTTATTCGATTCTTTAAAAATAATCCGCATAATGTGGTTCTTTTTTCACATGTTCCAATAACAAAATTTAATTAAAATTAATTATTTATTACTATGACGTATCACTAAATCCTAGATTACATAAACATTAAAAAGCTCGTAAGAGTTTATTTTTATTAAAGTAGAATAATCTTCGAAGCCATTAAAGACTTACAAAACACTGAAAAGAGGATGACTTGCAGAACGTACCATTCAGGAGGAATGAGCTGGAGCTAGTACTGCATTGATAGTATAAATTGTTCGATATTGGTCGGAAGTGTAGCGGCGGCGGCGCGGCGTGGGAGCGGCCGATTTTACTTTTATCTGTTCTCAGTACTGTAGCTTTGGTGCAAAAAGCTTCCGCAGAGCAGGTTGCGCAGGAGCAGGCGGCGGGAGGCAGTGCGCGCGCGACCATCGCTGCCGGACGACGTCACCGCGCATGCGCCGCGACTAGTGCGCCATTGGCCGAAAGAATTCCACCAATCAAACCGTTACAGTTTGAAATCGTGAGTGTCGTCGGCGATACAAAGTGATTTTGTGATTTTCGTTCGTAGTGCGGATGTTGTGAAGTGGCAAGGATGTAGTGAGTGATCGTCCAGTGCCATTTAAACGAGGGCTGCAGGGCTGCGCGGATGAAGAGATAAATCTTGGTGCGTTGACCGAGTCGGTTCGACGGCCGGCGCCATTATTCGTGTCGTTGCGAATAAACTGTTGGTAATTATCGATTATCTGATTCGTCTCAGTGTCTTCCGTGATTGCGCATGCACCTACGAGTGCCGACCTGCGAAGAAGCGGCCCTTAATGAATTGGTATTCACAACTTCTCAGATGCGACATCAAATTACAAATTCTAAAAAAGATAACATTTATTGGTTATTTTATAAACGAGGACGTACGCAATATTTCTTAACTTACTCGATACCAGGACACGAGATTCTAATTAGAATAGTCTTATTTGACTGATACAAATGAAAGAGCTTTGAATGACCTACTTTTGTCCATATTCCCTTTTATGGTTAAATCACGAAGAGCTAAGAGAGAACTTACTGAGCTACTTTTATCGCAAACTGAATAACAATTTATAACATAAATAACTTAAACATAATCCTGTAAGTAATAAATATGAACGATAGTTAGGGCATGGCTATGTGTACTGGTAGTTACTATATATTATTTAAAACAAAGTTCCTCCACCGCGTTCTACCTGTCTCTCTGAACGTGATAAACCCAAAAACTATCAAGCGGTTTTGTATACGTTTTTCTTCAACGAATGGAGTGATTCATAAAGAAGATTTAGGTGTTTAATTATTATAGTTGTGCGTTAGTTGATGAAATATGAAGATGTTTATTGAAGATATCGGAACTGTATTACCTATAACGTAACTAAACCGATAGAGTTATAGGTTATAGGTATAGATAGGTAGAAACTTCGCTCTACCCGTGCGAAGCTGGGACACGAACTAGTTATCGATAAATATTAATATACATACATATGTATATTAATTCATTGGAAAAGAGTTTTAACGGAAAGAAAACTAATCTTTTATCGGCTATTTTCGGTAGAGTCTACATTTCCATATCCAACCGGGAGCTTTGTAAGTTGCAAGCAGAAGTGTTTGTTAAAGCCTACTCGAATAAAGTCAATGGTGGAAAAGAGTAACTAGTGAGTTTCTTGTCGAATCTTAGAATCTACTTTCCGAACTGTTGTTAGCTTTACATTTATTCAACATGTTCTGCAACATGACGATTTATGATGCGTTCACGAGCCTACTTCAATAAATATTTTTTTGATTTTGTTTAGTGTGATTGTATTTTTTTTATATAAGTGAATCATAATCAATCAATATATTTTTAATTAAACATACTTTTGCATGTAGAGTAACAGAGTATAACATAGATATCCTTTAAAAATAAACTAAATTTAAACTCAAAATATAATCTGTATGACGGTAATATTTCGTCAACAGAAACAAGTTGCAATACATCAAAGAGCAAAGAATAAGCTTTAAAATTTTAGCCCTTTAAAATTTATATTCGAACCTGCACCTGACCGCGCGTCGGTCACAGATCACCGGCCGTGCTCTGCGGTTGACAAAAACTAGTCACGTCACCATGTCAATACAACTCAAGGTTGCCTGCTATTGATACTGACTTCCACATGGAGTACATTGTTCTTGCGAAATTGTTCCTACAGTGTACTTGCTTATGTATACATATGTGACCTTACATTTAAAACGACATTCTCAAAGTATTGGACATCGCATCAACGATGTGATATATTTCAAATAGTTAATCGCACAAATGTCTGTGTTATTTAGCCGGTGGCCGGTGTTAAAGCAGTATTAAGCTTTACAATTTTCGCGTTTGTTTTGGAGTGCTGGTTTAATTCAGATAATTCTGTTGATTTCATATGACGTTCAATAGTTTTGAGATTAATACACAAGTATTATAATTAAAAATTATATAATTAATTCTTAAAAACCAAGAGATGGTCGCTTCTTCCCTTCAGGTACCTACTATTTAAACGTTGCTTGTTAATGATATAATTTTGAGTAGCGTGTGTTCGACAGCTCTTCTAGCACGAGCATATATGGCTCTAGCATCAGCAACATCAGCTCACGAATATTTTATTTTTCTCCCAAAATTCGAGTTTTTTAAATAACCTCAGTCAACTATTTCGTCGTATGCCGCGACACTACATGCAAGAAACGGTAGGCGTACCGTATAACTTTAATACCTTATTAAGAAAATACAACTAAAGTTTGTTAATAAACACACTTCTCCATATTTTAATTGCAAAAAACAACGTTCTCCTACGTTTAAGAAATTTCTGTTCAAAAGTTCACACTGTTAAAGTTTCATTATGATGATTTCTAGATTGATAGGGCGAAAAGACCACCTTTCAAAACGTTCTACTAAATGCTAAAATCACTGGATGTGCTTAATTGAGTCTGTGGAAGTCATAGCTAAAACATTTAGTCTACACAAAATATTTATTTATTTACTTATTTGGGAAACAAACAATTATAATTACATTTAATAGAAAAAAAAACAAGTATAAGAAAAACATAAATCAATCAAGTTTCCACTTAAAATTAGTACAAATAAATGACAACTTACATTAAAAATAAAAACAAAAACAGAAAGTATAAAAAGCAAGAAAAACAGTTATAGTTTAGTAATATGACGTAAACTAAATTTAAACTCACTAATTTTGAGTTAAATATATCTAATTCTTTACAATGTATGTTATAATTTTTACACGCACGTAACAAAAACATATTCTTCGAATAGTCACACTTACAAAGGGGTACAAAAAATAAAGTTTGGTTTCTCGCGTTAAGGCGGGGACATTTAAAAAGTGCATTATTAAGAAGACTCTTAGAATCAACAATGTTATGGATAATTTTATATAAAAAAATTTGGTCTCTCTTATATTTCTACGTACGTTTAACGGGATGATACCAGAGATATCACTATTTTCAGTATTATCGGAAAAGCCACCTCTAAATCGCAAATGTTTCAAAAATTTTGACTGAATTTTTTCTATTTTATTTATATACGTTTTGTAATAAGGGTTCCAAACTGTAGAGCAATATTCCAAGGTAGACCTAACAAAAGCATTAAAAAGTAGAATAAAGGTAAAGCTATTTTTAAATTCCTTAGTCAACCTAAGAATAAATCCTAGCATTTAATACGCTTTAGCTGTTATATAATTAATATGATTAGTAAAAGTTAGCTTATGGTCTTAGTAAACACCCAAATCTCTAATCTCAGAAACTCAACTCTGACCAGACCGGTATAAAAATTATAATATTAAAATATTATAATATAAATATTATAATATTATTCAAAGAAACGAAGAACTCTGATATATTCGAAGGCTTAAATGAAGACTCTTTTATGAACGAATTGTGAAGATATTTGCACGACAGCATTCAGCATCGAAATATATAATCTGACAACATACATTCATTCAACACGGAAATATTTTAATTAACAACTATTATCCAAAATGTTTTGGTTCGCGTGTGCCCGCGAGCTCGCAGTGGATTGCCTTGAATATGAAGTGCGGAGAGGCGGGTTAATGTAATCATCATAAAATTGTATTTAGACACAGCGGCATAATTGATTTGGAAACTGATTCATTGTGTTTTCGTTTAAACGATAACGTTTATATTAATTAATTTGGACGAATAACACTCTTCAAATTAATTAACGCAAAGCATATTTTTTGTATCCATTGAAAAATATAGAAAAAAAACAAGGAATTGTTGATATACAAGTGTTGAAACGTGTTCGTAAGGTGTTGTTGAAGTTGAGATTCGAAGTAACAAGCTTACTTCGAATCTCAACTTTTTAAATGTAATCACTTTTTAGGACGAATACTGTTAATGTACCTACAATATTGAGACAAGATTAAGTTATTGTAACGTTCAACATGATCAGATCCCGCAAGTCACTCGGACGTGACGTGGCAACATCGCGCGGCGCCACCGCAACGGACAAGACAGTAATCACGCCGAATATTTCATTATACACACTTAAGGGATTGTGTTTGTTGATGATGTTTCGACACCGGTAGCCTTAGGAGAGAGAAGTGTGAACCATTATTGTTCTAAGTTAAATGAAAGGAGATCAAATCACTCAATCATTAGATCGAATCTCGTCGAGGATGCGCGATTCTTGGAACAATCATTACCAACGTACATTGAAACACTTGAAACTAAAACGTTTAGTAATTTTGTACGTAATTGCGTATAATGTAGCGTTGAGAAATAAAGTGGTCTAGAAACATGTTTTGAGCTAAGCACCGGTGTAACTTATGGAATTTAACCACTTGAATACAATTTAGACTTAAGTTAATCGAATACATTTGTTTTATACTTCTCTAATAGAATCAGTCCACCACAGCTGGTCACCAACGTGCTCCACAGTGTAGTATATTATATACTAGCTCAACATGCGGCTTTACCCGTGCGAAATTTATAAAACTTTACCTCTAGTATACAAGCCGTCTCCCCCAAACCCTTACCCCCTGCAGGGGTGAATTAAAAAAAGTAGCCTATGTTCTTCCATGGCACTCAAACTATCTCCAAACCGAATTTAATTTAAATCGGTTCAGCGGTTGAAGCATGAAGAGGTAACAGACAGACTTGAATAAGCATGAATAATCATGAATATAACAATACATTTTTTTTACACATTCTTTGTAATTAAATATTTTAAATTGTTGCAATGCAGAGTTTGGTTCTCGCCGTGAGTGCAAACCGGCCCGTAAAGTGAGCCATTTAAATTAAAAATAAAACAAGCGCCGGATACGGTCGGACTGACAGCTACGAGGCAGCCAAACCTCTAATTGTAAATATTCTTCGAATAGACGTCGATTAATTGGTGCGAGTGATGAGCGTTACACCGAACGAGGCTCGGAGATCGTGACCGTGAGAAACGTTTTTGACAACGGTTTTCCAATGTTGCTAATATTTAGTGACTCTGAGAGAGGTTTCACACTCGAACCTCTGATAAGGCTTTGTACCCCGTGGTGAGTAGCACCCTTCATTTTTTATAAATAATAGTAACAAAATAATAACATAAAAAGACCTTATTTGTTACGAAGTTTGCAGTTTTAAAATTTAATGTCCAGTCATGTAAATGCTGGCAACGTACAAAACAATATAAATACGAAATAATTATGAATGAATTTGCATCGATAACTCACCTCTCATTCGTCGTGTTCATCAAATCGCAAATGTAATAATATATAGCACTGTGTCGGTATTCAAAAGGCTCACAACTCTGAATAGGGATTTCTTATCTTGAAACGTTTTCATAGCGGCCGTCATTCTTTTTGTCTGAAGACAAATTATTTAATACTAGGTTCCTGTTCCGACTTCGCACGCCAGTAAACGTCCACATAAAACTTTTATAAATATCGTAATCATATCGGTCTATGGGCTCAGGCGCCGCGCTATTCTTCTTAATAATTAATTATTCTTCTTACATTTCTACCACTATTCTTGTCGACATCTTCAACAATATAATATTGTTTCAACATAAACATAATGAATTAAACATCTAAACCTACGTAACGAGTGCCTCAGTCCACTGGTGAAACCGTATGAAAATCTGGTCGGTACTATTTTAATTTATCGCGTTCAGATAGACGGACAGCCCGTCACCGCGCGTGGACTTTGTTTAATATGTAGTGATAATCTGAGTATTGTATGTCGTGAAATCCATTCAAGTATAATACCTTTACCCAAAAATTAACTTATAACAGCTACCCGCAATAAATAATGCAATTGAACGTATGAGGAAGTGCAAAGAATTACGAGCTAAAATTACAAGGGGTAGTTGACTGGTGTGAAACATGGCCGCGGGCGGAGCTCGGCCTCGGGAGGAGGAATCCTTAACACTCCGTTTGATTTATCGCGATGTTTTGATGTTGTACTAAGCGCTCCATCCATTGATTACTCAGCTCTAGAAACGTTGAGCCAGGTCAGAACCCGGTTGGAAATAACAATGTTCACTCCTCACTCAGGTGGAATTATGACGGCACCGACATTAACTGATCCGAAGGATTATTACAGTTATTATTGTCCTTAAACAACAAAGTCACGGAATTACTTTTAATTTAAAGGCTATCTGACCGGTTTCCAGAACCAATTTTAGGTTATTTAGTGGTGTTTATCGAGTCCACGGAAATGGTTGCTTTTCTTTCTGTTTTGGTTTTGATCAGTAAATAGCAAACAAAAGAAGCTTTAGATGACGTCAGTAAATAAACATATAATCACAAGTCACCTTTTTATAGTTTCGTGCTGTACTTGATATTAAACAGATGGGTATATATAACATTATGACGAGGCTTTA
Organism: Vanessa tameamea; assembly: GCF_037043105.1. Taxonomy (NCBI): domain Eukaryota; kingdom Metazoa; phylum Arthropoda; class Insecta; order Lepidoptera; family Nymphalidae; genus Vanessa; species Vanessa tameamea. The sequence continues at coordinate 11,605,008 of NC_087326.1, read as the reverse complement.
CAGTGGAAACTTAAAATTATTACAAATGTCATTAAGTTAGGTGAGTTTACACTACTTGCTCTGGACGAGCAGGTTAATACAATAATATAATATGGAAATCGTTAAATATCACAACGTTACCCGACACAATAGTAAGTAATAGTTGCAGGCAAGACACCGAGGAACGCAAAGGCAACCAACGATAGTGATTACGGACGTGTGGCGTGCATGTAGACGCGCCCACCGCGGACCGTTGTCGGCCGCACGGCGCGGCGCCAGCTGTAAAAAACATGTCTCACCCTTTTGCCATCGATATTTTTTTGTTTTAAGTGATATTATTGCAAATAGCTTTTAAATCCATAATCTTTTATGTAGATAAAAAAAGACTATCAAATATCGTACATAAATTAATAATAAAAACGTTTTTAAATACTGGCTTTGATATGTATACAAAATTTCGTCTGGAGGCAATGCTGGGTGTAAAATCAGGCCATAATTTTCATAAAACTGCTTTGTCGTCGTATCAGAACCAATATGAAAAATTTCAACTCCGTAGTATTAGAGTAAGTGGTTCTAATTGAGCTTGCAAGACTTGACCGAAAAAATCTTATTAAAATATCCCTTTACGTATAGTAAACGCAATCTTTGCCTCTCCTGAGGAAGGGATGAGATAATTCATTCTTTTAACAAAATTGCCTAGACAGTAATGGTGCTGAAGACGCCACGTGGACTGGGACACGCGACCAACGTGTCGTGTGGAGCACAACCAATTGAATAGCGTTTGACGGGAACAATTAGGTCTTAAGTCTTTGATATTGGAATCGTCATAAATTAGAAATAAAATCTTAATTTTAAATATGCTGTTATTTTTGGTTAGGACGCGTTAAAATTACGACTTTAAAGATTGCCTTGAATTTATATTCATCCTTAACAATATGTAATTAAGAAAATTATTTCTATTTTCAGCAATTAAGAGAATTAAAATTTGTTTCGATTCAAATCATTCTTTGATAAAACACTTCTCACGCATCTGCCCAAAGGTTATCTTCACTAAAGTGGACGCAGGCCCTCGCTATGAAGTGCATTTTAAGGAAGGGTTTCAAATTTAGTTATCTTTGAAATAAATTAGCTCTTGGTCGGGGAATGGTCACACTATTAAAAAGGCACAAAATATATTCATTACAAAACAAAAATGTCCGTTAGCGTTTTCGTTTTTGTTTTATTAGAATTGTAATTGCTTGCTGGAGGAAAGGCATAAAATACTTCCTACAATGTCAGAAAATAACTAATTTAGTTTATTTTATGCATATTCTGTTGACCGCTGACTAAGTTCTTTGTGCCTATAATTACGTTGGTTAACTCAATATTATCGTTGTTTTGCGGTAGAGTTACTGGCATGCAGGGAAATAGGCGGTACTTACTCTTACTAGATTAATAATCCGCGCTTTTGTTCCTGTTGTTCGTACTTCATGGCGGTATTTTAGTTTTTTTATTTCTACTGAGCTATGAAGTATACTCATGAAGACATAAAGTAAACATCCGAAACAAAAAAATAGTCTTAGCGATTATCCTGCATGTTCTTTTAGATAATATTTAATACCGTTTACGATTCAAGTTTTACTTTAATTCGCTTCGTATTCCTTTTCTTCAAGCGTGTATTTTTATGATGGAAATAAGCTCGAAGCTTATTGGATCTTGTAGAGTTTTTTAGAACGTTATCTGGAATGTTAACTACTTGTGATCTCCGCGATGGATGTGGAGTGTGACGAATATTATTGCTTAAAAAATTCTGACTTTTATTCCATTTAAGATCTGGTTACACTGAATGAGGAAATTTAAACATAAAATTAGAGTTGTCGACACCCTCAGGTGGACGCCCCCCTCTCGTTCTAAATACTATATATCGACATAATGGTAATAAAGTTTCTATTTTGTAAAAACTTAATAATTAAGATGAGATAGAAATGACTATGAAACAGTATTTTTAATGTCTACAAATTGTGCTAAATAGTTGCAGAATATATTTTATTGAACAGCTCATATGTTCGGTCAACGTTAACCTCTTAAAATCTCCGACTATAGTACTTCCTCGTATGAGATCTTTCTTCCAACAACAACTTTAACAGATCTACATATAGAGCCCGCATTACAGCCGTGGGGCGGAATATGCTCTAAGAGTCTAAACAATCGAGAGGAAAAGAGGCCTTTGAAGGAACAGCACATTTACAGCCTGCCCATTTCTTTACTTTTACACAAACATGATAAATACATTACTTCACTTTGCAACCCCTAGTCGGTTACTAGCAAAGTGTGAGTGAGGTCTAGTCGACGCGATGGCGATTCAAATCGAAGCGCGAACACGCGAGCTCAAGAGATGATTTAATCTGAAATATTTCTACGCTTGCGTAAGACAGCGGACGCGGGTTCAAGTTGAATGGCATTATCGACGAACATCTTCAACTCGAATGTACATACATAGGCAGGTGCCGGTGAAAGTTCGTTTTGATTGAATTTGTATCTATTAGACATATTTATGACTTTAGTTAATGTTTTTTATGAATTTTAACGAATGAAATATTAATCTAAAAGCGATAGCAATCAAATAGTAATATTTTAATAATTAATGTTTACGAGGTGTTGTTTGAATAGCAGTTTAACAGTAGGTAATGTAGCCGCAGGTTTTTATTGGAGTATTTTTTAATGAATACGATTATAAAATAAAACGGGCATTTGGAGCATTTAAAATAAGTGGTTTATAAGCGTTTTTTTCTTGTACCTACTCGATCAGGTCCTAAACGTCATTAGGCGAAATAATTTTGTGGAATTAATATACATACATCGTACTAGAACGCTTGGTTGAATGGATGTTTGTTACTGCAACACACCCGAATGGCTGAACGGATTTAAATTTAGCATAAAGATAGATTTTAGAGGGGCTGGAATAGCAAATATATTACTTTTTATCGCTGAAACGGGAACTAGTATATACTAGTTTATCTTGTTAATACAATACAATACAATAATACTAGTCCGACTCATCGCGGTTTCGTCCGTAGAACAATATTCAAATAATATAATTACATTTAGTGTATTTTTAGTTTGTTTAACCCCAAAGTCGTATAATACTCTTTTTAGTTAGTGCAGTAAGAATGTTGACAATTTGAAACGGGACGATGTATGAGATAAAGATTGGCAATGCGTAAAATCAAAATTGAAAAAAATTGGATATTTAATGTATCAGTATACAGTCAGCTTACCTGAAGCTTGGCGTTGATTGCCAGCCAGACATTACTTTGTAGACATTTATAGATTTAATATGAAAATACGTGAAGACGTATGACGTCCTAACTCATGCACAACTGTGATTTGCTTAATGTGAGTATATATAAATTCGGCGAAGCAGTACATCATCAGATATTCTGTCAAATGTATATATATGCCGACCAGTATTGGACCAGCAGGAATATCTACAGGCTGTTGCTCACTATGAAGATATTATATAGATACATCACACCAAATCATTATTTCTTGTTGAGCAAACAGTTCTCAGTTCCAGTTACTTAGGATATTGGAAATGGGCCGGTAATTCAATAACTGTTTCATGCACTTGAAGAGTCCATCGTTTTTTATATGTAATTTGTGTGTCGATTAAATATTTGGGCGCGGAGGTCTGACCTCAGGTTAAGATGCGATGGAAGTGACATGTCTTCAGGGAATGATTAAATGGTAATGTTCAGATAGATTCACGTTTGGCTGCGATATATTTAAAAAATTGGGAGTGCGATCGTCAAACGAGTACGCTGATGCAGGCTAAGTAAATAGTCCCTTATGTTATGGTACTGCTTGTGCAAGGCACACGTCACATGGCGTACCACCAATCAGAAATTCGTAATGTGTATTTGTGATGATGCAAGGCACGAGTACTATTTATAGAGTATACGAGTGGTGACCACTAACCATATATATCGTTATGTTCTACCGATTCGAAAATGTCTCGGTAAGCGTTATATGAACGCGTAAGTAGCTCCTAATATTCAAAATATTATGTACCTATATTTTTCTAATATCATTCTGAATATAATTCTAGCTGCAGTACGAAACTGACTAACTTACCGTAATCATTATTCGTGACTAGGAATTATTTACTTTTGTGTAAAATCCTATCATAAAAAGCCACTCATTCAGTCATATGATTGCAATAGTTACATTTTATTTTAATTTAGTACATTAGTTAAAAGAGTTAAAAAAATAAAACGGTCAGCTGGATGGCATTTCAAGTTGAATATATTGCTCCCAGCGAAGTACGGTTTAAGGTTTGCCGTTGCATTAGCGTGCCGTGTCCGGACGTTTTGTCAACATAACTCAGGGTAGGGAAGCGCCGCTGATACCGTATCGACGTCGCCGTCTATAACAAATGTATTGTTTCATTTCGTCGCAGGTACTATTTGTCCATTCATTGCTTTGTATACGATTATTAGAAGCTTACTTTATTTAAATACAGGTTTTGTTAATTTATGTATCTAAAATAAATCAAAATAAATCTTAGTAAATATTTAAAACAAGAGAGACTTCATATTTTTTATTGTTAATTCTATTACAATAGAATCTGCGTATTATCGATTAAGTGGCTCTTATCGTTGTAGGGTGGGTATTTTAAAACATTGAAATATAAAGATTTGGTAAAATTTGTCGCCAACGCTTTGGGAATGTATTTATTGGTGGGCTAATGTCCCGTCAGATCACGGGTTGCTTTGACGAAAACATCCTTAGAAGCTATTACTTCAAGTCAAAGATTTCGTCGAGGCTTAAAAATAAAACACGACAACACTTCTATCTGTATGTTCTAACAAAACTTTTAAATACTCTTGACCCGTCATTCATAAACTTAATTTTTTGCTGTAAATTAAACACGATGTTTATATCCACAGGTTAATATCCTCAACTCATTAAAATATTAATATTTCACGGATTCGACTCACATCGTTGAATTTAAAAATATCAAAACATTTAGTAAAAAAGAGAATATTTTTATCCATGTTTTTCAAATGGCTGTATTTCGACTCATAAAATACCCTCTTACAACGGTACCACTATAAGCGGTTCTCGTGTGACGAATTGTTACACACTTTATTACTTCGAATGCTAGTAAATAACGATCACTATTGTATTTTAATTTCCGACCCACTGGTAATGGACCAGTCTGAGCTCTACTGATCGTCCGGTTAATTGCTCGAATGTTTTGCTTTTTTTAACTCTTAACTTGATCGTTGATATTATTGTTTTTAATTAATCCGGATTCTTTTACGTTATTTATCCAGATAAAATCTTTACGAAGTCGACGACAAACTAATTTCTCCGGAAAACGTAATTTTTAAATAATGTCCTAAAAGTTTGTTAATACCAGTAATAATAATGGCAGGTTCGGTCTACTGAATAAATGCATCTCGTTCATCCGTCTGCCAAAAATTCGGTAAGCGAGGTGCTTCTTAGTTCGGTATTTCCGTCCGTAAGACAGTCCGGCCCTAAGACAGTCTGCACTCTGCCGGGGTGTAATCAAGCATGTTATTTTGTGTAAATATAAATGTTATTATTGCATTTCATTTAACCTTTTACGTGTATATATTTATTTTTATCTCGGATGCAAGAGCTGTAAATAAATACCCATAATATATTACGAACACTTAACTTAATAGTAAGTTATTTAATTTGATTGATCTCTCATTTTAAAGCTCGAAATGTTTCCTCCTTTATTGGTCTCGAAGGATGCGGAGTTTCGAGTCTCAACTCGTTGAGTTACTTTAGGACCTATAATGGACGAGGTACAAGTCGCATCGTGACTTCAACTACAGGAACCTAGAATAGAATTTATTAGGCACCTCGTTAGGTATCTGATGTTTATGAACGTATTGTTCTTTGATTATTCGTTTCTATCATGCGACTTTAGGAATCATAAAAAACTGTCACGACGTTAAATGATTGCGGTTGTGAAATATAAATTACCTCAATGTAAGTTAAAAGTAAAGTATCGATACTTTTACTGACGAACCTATCCAAATGGCGTTTGGTTGTTTGCGTCGGCGACACCTGCGCACGCGTCGTCTGACGACCTTGTACTTTAGTACCTCGGCCTTAACTTCGTACCTTAATGTTTGCGTTAACGGTTCGCAGTTCATCGAGTTCAAACATTATCGAAGGAAATTTCTTGCCAATTATAAACCACCTTCTTTTTCAAAGTAATTTTATTATTTTTTCTACTACTTATAAAATTCCTTCAGCTATCTGCACTATCTAGCACCTACATAGGTGAAGCTAAATAAACTCGATAAAAAATAAAGCTTTGGCTTAAATTACTTAAAATATCCTGATAAATTAAAAATCGATTTTGTCAGTAGTTCTTGACACAAGTTCTAAGAATCACATGTTGCATAAATTACGTTAGTTCTGAAAAAGTAAATTTTACGACGAATCCTTTCGGCGAATTCGTATAAGAATTAAGAGAATATGTCTTTGGACAAATATAGTAAACAGGTTATCGTATTTTAGGTCTGTTGGGATTTTTACAACTAAAAAAACATGTAACAAAACTTTAATAACATATTTACAAAGTATTAAAATAACCAAACGGTAGCAGATAGATAGAAGTAGACATCATACTTTCGATAACAACTTGTCCTCTCTCTTCGTCCTGTGATGTTTTTTATAAGTTTATACAATTCAGTCTCACAATATTAGAGACGGGCCAATAAAAACTCCGGTGACGGGTTTATTAATAATTCGAACTTCAGAATAGGTTATTTCTCGACGTTACAATGCGATAAAACATATTTATGGTTATGTTTTTAATATCGTAAAATAATACTTAACGTTTCGTTTTATACCTTCGTCGTATTTTCGTTCCAATCGTGTTACGTTTAGATAGTTGTTATTTTAAGTTCCCTTCAATGTCTCCGTGGCGGGGTCGTGTTTGTGTTTAGTTTTGCCGATGGTTTCTGCTTCCCGAATGGTGTCGGGTAACTGTGTCCGCGCTGTTTCAGGCATGAAGAGAGTTAGAGCCCCGGAAACTAGTGACGTTAATCCGAATATTAAAGCTGGTAATCCGGACCAGTACGCCATCTGAAAATTAATTAAAAGATTAACGTTATAGTTTTATAAATTTATACGAAATAATTTAACCTTAATAAATCCCATGCACTGAATTTTATTATATTTCCAACACTTTACGGCTATTTGAATTTTACAAATTTAGTTTCAGAGCACTCGGTGACAGATATTTCATAGTTATATTTAACTTTGCCTATTAAAAAATTTAATGCTCATCAAATAAGGCATATCACTCAATACAATATTATAAAGATAAAAAGCGTGGATAAATAAATATTTAATGTTACTTTATTGACATACTCAGTAATTAAAATGGTGGAAAAAGAAACTATTGAGATTCTTGTCGGTTCTTCTCTGCATAATCTATTTTTCGAACCGGTGGTAGCTTTAAATTTAATTAAACACTAACGTGACGATTCAAACGTGCTTTTATGAGCCTACTCGAATGAAGTATTTTATGATTTTGAGATACAACAATGAATACATTTGAATTATCATAAATATTTGCAGAGCAAAATAAAATTACCACGCGTAGCTAAAACGTTGTCAACATTACTAGCATACGATCAGTATCCATTATCAATTAGCTTTAACTAGCCAATATGGTATGCAGCTGTAATTACCAGTAATGGTGTCTGTGGCGCCAGGAGCGATCCGATGCGGCCCGTCGCCGAGCAAATGGAATGCATTGAGTTCCGCGTGTAAGTGGGGAAGAGCTCCGACGTGTACATGTAAACAATGTTGTAGGAGAACGTCGCCAGCATCTCAAACGCCATGAACAGCGCCAGGCCCAACCAAGCGTAGCCTGTAGAACGATTACATCACAATTGGACAGTATATATTATTAGGTTTAAATTATGAATTAAAATTGTTTGGATGATATTTGTGATATAATATCTTTATCCGAATCCCTCGTTTGTGTGATTAGTTTAGAGTTAGTAGTTGTCGATTTTCAAGCACGATATAAATTGAATCGTATTTGATTGACATAGCTGTCTAATGGATATGGTGGGAAAGAGTATCTACTGAGTTTCTTGCCTTTTTTTAATAGTACAATCTATATTGAACCGGTGGTAGATTTACATTCAACTGAATTCTGTAGCGTGACCTTTCATAAGAGCTTAAAAGAACGTGCTCTTTTAACGTTTATTTAAATGGTGACAACTCAAATAATTTTATTCTGTACGCAATGAGAAAATATATTGCATTCAATTAGGTTATCAAACTCAAGCACTTTTGAGTCACCAGTTAATAGACTTAATTAAATGTTAAGCAGCCACGTGTTCAGAATGAGGATTCTTCTGACAAGACGCTCATTAGTTACTCTTTTGCATTCATTATATAACTATAAATAATGGTGAAATACAACGATTTGACGAACCTTTTGGTATAAAAGGCTGCGACACACAAAACACTCCACCGACGATGAAGGACGCGATCAATGGTAGCTTTCTCTTGTATTTCGCTAAAGCCAGCCAGTAGAAGATGTTCGCAGGTATGTCCATCATAATGAGCAACGCGAAGTTGAGATATTTGTTTCCGTTGATCAGGACCGAGCTGATCATCATACCGTAGTTGATCAAAGTGATCGTGAACCACCATACCATACACACGAGAAATCTCCGCATCATTATCTTGGATCTAAAGGTCTTCATTAACAATTTCCTGTCATTCAACTTGTTCGAGGTCTCCTCGTCGCTGTAGTCCAACCTATTCAATAGACTCTTGTCGATTTTAACATTATTTCTTTTTGCAATCTTTTCTATTAACTTAATGCCTTGCTCTTTTTTCCCTTTGCTGAAGAGCCAGCGAATACTTTCGTCGAGAAAGAAGGAGTAGGTCAATATAATGAGCGTCGGAGCGTAGATAACCCTGAGGAAGTTGCGCCAGTAGGGCACCGCCCAAGCAATGAGTGGCATTATAATTTGACCTCCCGTGTAGAAGTTTAGTAAAATCATCTGGTACAGTACGGCGCGTTTTTTTTCAACGATTTCTATACCTGTTCAATCAAATGGAATGAGAATTGTTTCGGATTGTGTCTTATTCATTAGATACTTAATTATATTTGAACAATTTAAATACCCAAAGACCCGTATCAATGGGCAAATGTTCTACTAACAGCAATACTTGGTATTTCTACGTTCTGGTTTGAAAGGCGAATGAGCCAGTTTAATAACAGATACAGGAGACAAATTATCTTATATCACGTGACTGGCGATGCACTGTCGGTTAAAGAAGTGCCTTAATTTTCATACATTGATAGTGACTATGGGAATCGGTCGAACGAATTTTCTGAATTGCTTTCCTAAAATAATATACAAAGGAATGTACGTTAGACACGGGTATGAACCTTGTCTTTATTCAATAACTTCTGGAAATAATATAGACTGTAAAGGTTGACATTTTTTCAAATTTTATTTCTTTAAAAGAAATGGGATCAAACTCACTTAACATAAACATAGGAGAGAGGGCGTCACCGATGGCCGCCTCGAGTCCTTCGAGGACAATGTACAGCCAAAAAGAATTGGAGAAGCTTTTGGCCAGACCGAGCACAGCTCCCATCGTTCCCGCGAATACCGCCGCAGTTTTTCGACCGAATCTGTAAATTGTTTAAAGTGAAATGTGAGCTTTATAATCTATTGCAGTACAAAAACAGCTGTGAAGTCAACATGTTTATATTATGTATAACAGTAGGTTGCTCTTTAGCTGCTGATGACAGGGGCGGCTGGTTCACTTGACGCCCCGAAAATAAAAATTGCGATTCAGCGATTAATGCTGTTGTTAGTAAAGTAGCTATTTTTGTTTCAATTTGCATATTTTTATATAACTCCTCAGTGCAATAAACTTTCCGACGGGAAATTTTTAGTCATGTGTTTTTATGGTCATAGAAATTTACATGAATTACTCATCCTGACTAAGGAATGCTAATCGAATGTTTTCTGTAAGTTATAGAACCGACCTGTCGGATATTTGTCCCTGCAGTAGTTGCCCCACCATACTCCCGAAGCAGTGGATCGTACCCACTAGTGTTGCTTTCCAGTCGTTACACGCCAACCCGAACTGTAAATATAATTATGTCATATTTCAAAATTGTGAAGAATGTTTTAACAGGTGTGCTAGTTTGAACGAAGTATTCAGGCTGAATGTTGTATAATGAATTTTCTGCATGTGCATTTTCGATCTTCCTGCATAATTTAATGTGAGTCATTCATTTGAATATCTTGTTTTTGATTTACCATTAATAATGGAGATTATTTGGAAACTCTTATACTTTAATCATTATATAAAATTATAAAATCGAAATGAATTTCAAAACGACCGACCACCGTGAGGTTCCTAGATAATTTCTGATGTCAAATAGTTTATCAGGATTAGTTTATCAGAGTACCTATTCGCTATCGCATACCACTGGGATATTACTCTCGAGGTGGACTCAGTGCCTCGTGCACCGCGGACCGGTCGCAAAAAATATGCAAATGGCCTCACCGACCAGTATCGGTATCGCGGGCCGCAAACAAATTGCCCCCTAGGTTCTCGCATTGTTTGTTTTATTGGATGCATAGTTCACTTTAGCCCTATTGACTGCATTTGCTGTAATCTACTATCTATTTACTCGACTGCGACGGAGTCATGCTTTAATCCTGGAACTTATACGGCTTAGCAATGTAAGAAATTTAATTTACAGTCGATTTTTGTTAACTTTACCGTTACTAACAGTAAGTGTTAGTCGTATTCGAAAATTAACTTATATTGTCCACCTGTAGTAAGTCTAGGCACTTGAAAAACATTAAACATATTCTTGTGATCAACCTCTGATCAGACAACTTTGATTGCGAGTTTTAAGAATTAATAATAGGAGTTTCTTGCATGAGTTCATACCGTTTCAAAGTAATATATAATTATTAATAAAGAACTATTCATAGAATGTAATTTATTAGAATTAGTTTTTTTTTTAATTTAACAAAATCTCTAATTTCAGAATAATGAGGTAAGAAAGATCGATACAAGTTTAATGTCGTGTTCTGGAGTAAATCGATTACGAAAAGGTTTTTATAGTTTATATTATAATTATGAGTTAAGGTATTCTATTGTTTGAAAATTAGGTATTCTCATTGACTTCAGCAAAACAATAGATGTATTAAGTTAACTCTATGATTGGCAGTATTTTCAACAATATTAAAATTAAGTAATATAAAATTAAATATAAAGTTAACTTCTTTTAGATATTTCGAAAAATTGATTGATATTAAGGTTCGCAACATCTGCTCAACTAATCACTTGGAAATACATTTTTATTAATATTTAAAAAAATAAAAACATATTTAATAATAAATTGTTATCACCTTGACATTTGTCAATGTCGTTTTTTTTAACAGTAAAACTAGACATAAAAATGAAATCATAAAGCGGCGTTTAAATTGGCGATACGGGAACCTCCGACAGACTTAGTTGCAACAGATACACAATAAATTGAAAATCAGATTTGAGGGATAGCTCGTCAACGTATTTATGGGCAACTTTGAATGATAATAGTAATGTCCACTTATTCACCGACGTCGATTTGTTGTTGGATTTTTGTATATTTTTAAATACAGTTTATTAGTTTCCCATATTACGCTCGAATCAATTCCGTTGATTAAAACCGAAAGCGTACAAAGGGACGGACCGCGTTGACCAAGAGGATAGAAATAAGTAACCCATTTGTACACGCAGTGTTCACTAACGTTTACGCTTTAAACAACACATTACAAAATAAAATATTAGACTGAAGCAATTAGATTCGCATATAAACACGGTTTTAGACTCATGTCAAGAAATGCTATTTTATTTCATTAGGGTTTTACTTATCGACTACTAGAAACAGTGGTGTATTAAAACTATAGCCTAGACGGCCTGGATCATCTTCCTGGTGTTAAGGCTTCGTGCAGGCCATTTTGGGTGTATCTATCTATTTCTACATATACACTTTTGCTATATTACTATAGCAATCTCAAAATACCGAGTCGGTAAATTCTCAATGAAAATGGTAATGAAAGTGGTTTTTTTTTTAAATGTATCAAAATAACATAAATACGCCGGTACCTACTTATTAGCGAAACGTTTCTTGTACTAAGTGGTCACGAACATGAAGATGCTTCGATAATGTTAAAACTAGAGCCTTTTATACTACAATTGGTCTACCAGCGTACCGGATACCGGTGTGCAGCCTTATCTGATACGAGATACTATTAATTGTCTACGCCTAGATAGGTCACGAAGTATTAGATACTGCTTTCGTTTTGGTCGACTAAATCGCGACATGTACTTCGATAACAAAACTACACGCGGCCTTTTATATATTAATTGTATAAATCTACATATGTTTTCTTGTATTTACTTATTCTTTGAAGAAATGCTTCATGCTTCATGTCTATGAATGTACCAGTAATCCCAGTCATAGTAAATATTAGGTGTAGTCGATTTTTACGGTTATCTTTATATTATACAACGCGTACATCTTTCGAAAAGGTTTTAATGATAAACCACTAGACTACGAGTTCTCCGCGACGAGTTGGTAGATGTACATGCGATAGTCTTTCAGCGATGGCCACAGGATGATATAAACACATATTAATCACATGATATTTGACTGGATAGAAATTCCGCGGTGTTTTTATTATTTGCTTGTAAAAAATGAAGATTCTTTTCAGATCTTTTACACCTATTTTTTCAATCGCTTTATAATCCACGTATGTACTGTCCTGTTAACAAATATATTATGTTAATTGTACTCACCTCGGCCACAAAGCTGTTTGGTACATCATAGACCCACTCCGTGCACGGCGTCGTCAGACTAGAGTTGAAGGCGAGACATTGGCGGTTGAGGGGTGGGTGCCGGTAGCACTGCTTTATGCCCTCGCTTTCTAGGCCTAGAGATGTTAAGTTATGCCAGGGGGCGGCGAACGAGGTGACAATCGATTCACATTCGGGTACCTTGCATCTGTATTGTTTTAAAAAGAAAATACAATGGAAAAATAAAACAATATAGTATTTTATGACCGAGATTATTATGTTTGTGGTCTTGTAAGTCGAAATTAAGAATTAATAAAATGTATTACTCACCTGTAGTTAACATCTTCGACGGCGAACACATAGTTCACATTGTATATCGAGTTGGTTGCGTACACAAGAGCCAGCATGCACATCGTGATCAGCTGGTGTTTGCCGAACGCTCCCAGTTTACTCAGAACCTCGTCCAGTTGCACTGGCTCCTCTTCGACCCCCTTTAAGGGCATCTCCTGATTCTTTTTGATAGACATTGTCAGGTATTTTCAGGAGTTCTCGTGATGTTTCGTCATTGATTCTTTAAAACGTACCGAGATCCGAGTTTTGTGGTAAATCTGGAAAATGCGGTTTGCGGTGTTGGCATTTTATTCAATTTAAATAAGTTGGAATAATACATTTATTATGCATAAAAGTGAAGTTCGTATGACATTGTCGGTTGACATTGTGATAAATATAAGAACAAAAATACGTACATACCGATTCACCGGGAATAATTTAACTTGACAACAGGATGGGAGCTATTCAAACGAAATTCACTCATTTATAACGACTCAGAATTAGGGCATCCAACACTGCAGGAAACGCTAAGAATGTAATCATCGCAGACGACCACTCCTCGTACGAGACACGAGCATTATAACGTTATCGATATTAAAATGGTGAACGCCAGCAGCGACGCTGGCTGACGAGCTCAGGGGAACTGAGTCGATTCCGAGCGAAACTTGAATTGAATTGTTGACGTTTTAGCTCGTTCATGTTGAGATAACGAAGCGCGGGATTAGTACACCGTGGCGAGTAAAAGACTCAACGAAGCGATATTAATCTGTGATTAGTTAAATGATGGCGCTTTTTACGATGCTCGGGCGCGGTTTTCTTATGACTTTTAACACTCGAAGCGTGAATTTTAATATGGATATAAAAATATTTGTTACATCACGAAGGAAAATTAAATTTGAAACACTAATTAGATGATAATTAACCATTCATAATTGCACAAAAATGTCATTGAGAAAGTGTACTATGGCGATGGCATTTTATCAAACAATAAAAATTGCAAGATGTATAGAATTAAATTTAATATTTAGTATTTAATGTTAATATTATGCTTAACATATGTTTGAAGTCTAGTTTCCTATAAAGTCGTCTAGTCGTCAGTTAAGAAGGCGATGTTAAAAACGTCACATTTCAACTAAGTTCCTGCGCGTACCTTACCTTGAATACATATAATATTTTCCTAGTAGTGTAGTTCATTGACCCTGGTTAAGTATACTAATTCGTTACGCCTTAATATGGCATGTTGATATACAAGAAGTTAAATTCAGGGTTGGACAGATAAAAATTCTTCTCAAGAAAATTAGTTTCGGTCCATAGTTTGGAAGTTGTCAGTTTATACTTCGTGCTTCGGAAAACATGTCAAGATATACCCCTTGTATACAGTGCCCATGTGTTTGCGCACACACTTGTGTCCTATAACATTCTCAGCACAGTTGGTTAGTCTCTGATGACCGCTATGAACAAAATTGGCCAGGACGAAACGATTACCATTATCAGTTATGCTTAGGATCTCAGCACTTCTACTGACTTCGCCAAATAACATTTTGTTCAAGTAAAATCTGACATATTCTACCGCGGTGACATTCTTTCATCTAAATTAAAGTTTCTCAATTACCATTGACTTATGTATAATATTGGTACAGGTTTGCAAATCATGTCAGAAATCAATTTAGCTCTGTTAGTACAGTCTAGGTCTCTTAAAAGGCTCAGAGTTAATGGTTCCGATAAGGGACACCTAGGGCGGGGGTGGCGCAACGAGTCACCCGCGTCATTACTCGCAGTAATGACAGCGGTAACGACTGTTTGATTGAACTCCGCCGTCCGTTGGACACGTATGACTTTATTTAACGTGGCTCAATAAATATGTTGCAGTCTTAACGAGTCGACGATAAGGTAAAGGTCCAGCAGTTCCAATAACTTAATCACTATCGCGGCGTACGAGTTTATCGGCAAAAACTCTGCCAACAGTATTTACGTGTGCAAATTAAACGTTTGTAATTGTACGTTCATTACTTTGTCACTTGGTTACAGTGTTGGGATTATTTTTTGTTAACGCAATATAATCTTTAGCTAAATATTTTTGTGTGATACTTTTTATTAACTTTGTATGGAAAGGTTCATTATTCGCTGATAAGGTGTGACAATTCCATTATTCGTCTTTTCTTTTAAAATCTACTATTCTTTGCAACTCTACAGATAATTTCTGCTACTACATACATACATTGTAATACTAACACGCTTAAATTTTCAGCAACTGTTGACTCACGTTAATATCATGTATATTGACGTCAGGGTGCTAAGCTAAGCGCTATTAAATCAAATATTTAATGTCAATATTGAAAAAATTTATCGTGCATTACCTCTGTAAAGATAACTCACAGAACGTCGTATGTCCGCTTATTATTTATAAACTACACAATGGATTGTCACCATCGCTTAGGGATTTTACTCCGTAGGTAATACAGTCGATTATAAATTTTGATGACGTAGAAAATTTTTCATTTGAACTTCGACAGGACGTATAAATCTTTTTGAAATCTAGAGTTATTTGTCAGGGAGAAACGTTCTGTTATTTTTATTATTATACTCGTGTTAGTTCACGGCATCGAGATAGTTTGCATACCATTGTAGAGATAATTCAATGGAGATCAATTCTGTACTATGAGGTAAAAGATCATGATATTAGTTCAAATATTTCATTCGTCAATAGAGCGGGAATTTGAAAATATTGTAACTTGCGAAACAAATTATTAATTCCGTACATTTTTTCAACAAATTCGTTTTAATATTTGTCGGCCCCGTATTGCGAATGGCTAACTTGATGAGTGTCAATTGAATATAAATATAAAAAATAAAAATGCTCGTATTGTATATCTATATTTACGTTTCTTTTTTCATTTAACTTTGATTGAGATTTGGCAATATATTCGAAACCAGTCCATATCCTGAAGTATAAACGATAATTTTTATTTCTAGAAAACGTTTAATATTCATGTGTTATCAATTTTGATAAGGTTTAATACTAGCTGTCAAATAATTAATTTTACCCGTCGAACCCGTCCACTTTTTAACGACCTAAGTAATGAGCGTAAAGTAATTTGTATGGTGTCACTTACAAGTTGCGATGAGTGAAGATTAACGTTTAATTATAGTAAATTAGCAATGCTAATTGCACAGCAAACAAATTATGACTTATTTTTACAATTAAATGGCTTAGTTGAACTAATTAAACTAATATAAACATCCGTTTTCAATTTTAAAATAAATAATGAGATATTTTAAATTAATCAACGTTAAAGTCAATAAGAATAATATTCTAAATAATTTATTTAAAAATAAATTGTAATACTGATTGATATTACTTAGATATCAATGAGTACTCTCTGTCCACACGACGACCCTCATCAGGTAACGATCTGTTATATTCAGAATTATTTCAGTGTTATTGGAAACGTGTGCATTCCTTATTATTATATAACTAATTGCAACCGCGTGCCGCAGTCAGTCTACCGGTGCCATCGATTCGAAATTATTCCTTCCTGACGAGTTTGAGACAATTCTTAAATCCTCTGTAATTTCTTGAAAAGTTTCTGATTAAAAGTGTAGTGTAGTATCTGGGAGTTTTTTTTAAAAAGACTGACTCCAGCAGCGTCCTAACAGATCGTTACCGTTGGTGGTGTGCTTTCTTGAGATTAATAATTATTTCTTAAAAATACTTCACATGGTTCAAGTTTGTCATGATTAGTAATAAAATATAGATTATGCTGTGGCTCAGTTTACTTCATATCTAATTTAGGTTCTCACAAGCGCTACTCCTTCTTAGTAAATATTGCGGTATATTATCAGCGTGATAAAACGTGACGTGCGAGTATTAGTTAATTATACGCTGACAGCTCTATCTCTGGTGATAAGTGTTAACAAATCACATTATTTGGTTAAAAAATAGTTTACAATATAATCGAGCCAAGGACTAAGCTACGCATTCGTATAGTAAGCGATGTTTTAAAAAAGGTATGAGAATTTAATAAAATATGTAAATTCTGTAAGAGCACGATCGTAACGCTCATTATGTTATTTTTCAAATCTAGTTTGTGCCAAAGGTCATAGTTAAACGAAAAATAATATAAGGAACAATACAAGTCTTTTAGTTTTTATTAATTATAATAAAACAATACTGAGTAAGATAACCATTGGCGATAGGCGGACGGACAAATGACTAACCTGTCGGTAGGTAACCAACGCCGATAAGCATTGGTGCTCTAAGAAATATTAACCGTGCCTTACGTCACCATTGGGAGCTGAGGTGTTATGTCCCTCGTGCCTGTAGTTGCACTGGTTCACGTAACCGACAACCGTCCAACCGGAACACAACAATACTAAGTATAGGTGCTTGGCAGTAGAATATCTGATGAGCGGCGATGGACTCCGACGGGCTGCACAACGTGTAACCACCAGCTAGAAATAAAAAAATATACTATTATCGATATTGTAAATCTAAACGGTTTGTAACTTGTCTGTGCTAATCAAAAAAAGTACCATTCTGATTTTGAATTGTTGTTATGTCAGACGGGACGTCTATTGAGAATAGCTGAGCCTATGTACCATATGTCCTATGTACCTATGCCACGATTCTAAGAAGCGAACACATAATCATAAACGTCGAATATGACTGTATGAGGTTTTTAATTTAAACGTAAAGTCCATAAAACCCCCGGGGCACACTCAGTTATAATACAAAACTATTCAATGTAGTCATGAATGAGAACCCAATTAGTTTTAATATTATGATTTTTCTACCTTGATATGTTTGTTGCATCGTTAACTGGAAGTGACATATTGATTTAATGATATTTACGCCTCTAACAATATATTCTAAAGGACTTTTAGTCAGACTGACGTAGTTTTGTATAACATATAAACTATAGTATACACATAAATTATTAATTTTGCATGAAAAACTAAAAAAACTAACTTCATGCTTTTAACATGGCTGATTGACTCAAGTTAAACCATTTATACAAATAGACATACTTTAAATTCAGTACTTTAAGATTTTTTCGACCTTCAGACCTTGGATTTGTAATTAAAAGCGCACTGAGATAGCATTTTGCGATATTATAATTTTTAAGGAGGGCGTTGTATGTACATTTTAATTTTCAACTCGGTCGGAAGCTTCTCTTCGACGTCTTTCTTTCAAGTAATCTTAGACAAAAAGTGTCGGTTACATATGATATATGTATGTAGATTTCGTACAATTTCGACAACGAAAAATATCGTCGGACGTCCCTGCGTGGGTTTTATTCTTGTAAATATAATGTATACTGCACTTGAAGTAAGTTTATTTCGTTAAATACAACCGGTTATTACTGATGTGAGAATGTATGTATATTTAACGCGTCCCGTTCTCTATCTAATCGCTGATGTCGACGCTTACAATAATAGTTATTCAAGACTTTTATTTTACAATTACAAGTGTTCGAAACGTCCTTGCGTTGATACTTCACCACCCACGCCACGTTCTCTTTCTGATTTCATATACACATGGAAATGTTATGAGTTCACGGAAATGTGACCCTTATTGTACCATCATACTATTGAATATGAGCTAAAATCGAGAACAGCGCTAGGAATCCTAGTTAACCCGTTCATATATGTAGATACGAAGTGGGGTGGACATGTGTTTACAATAAGTGATTTTAAAGTTGGTCGGTTAGCACGTGGTATGCACAACGATGCCTGTCTGTCTAACACGGGCTACAACGGTCAACAGCCAGCGATGGTTACGAATGAATTACGCGTGTTTATTTTGAATACGTGTTGAATGTTTACGGGAACAGTTAGACCACCGAAACGTGTATCTTACTTTGTCAAAGCATATTGTGCTTTATTCAAATTACGTATAAGGTTTAAAGTGATAAATTTGTACGTCTTTAGTATATTTACTTCAGTCAACCGTTTTCTTCTCAGTTAATACCGAAACGGGATGCCGATTCGTTTTAAGCTTTGACTATATTACAACTGTTTGTGGTTCGGTGCATTGAGATCGTTTATTTGATCTTCAAGCGATAATTATAATTTATTACCTTTATTAATTGCAGTACACTTCTCTTTGGAATTCGCATCGAATTCGTCATTGTACTTATGTAGATAGGCTTAAATTATTATAGTAATATATTTTTTATAAATAATTACAGAAATAATATTCTAAGATTTAATCGAACTACAATACGAATTTATATTTCAATTTGATTTGGGATTGAGTGATGATGTCCTCTTTTTCGAAGTTACTGTGCAGGTGATGTTATAGGGCACAAGCGCTTGTGTGTGCAAACACAGGTGCACTTACAATTCGTTTATACTCATAATCATAAAAAAAAAACTTTTTTGATTTCAAATATGGAGGCAGACTGCTTAATTGGCCACCTGAAGAGGTGAGCGGGCCAGTGTAACTACAGGCACAAGGGCACAACATATTCCATCAGTTCCAATGTTCACAGGCAGTGATGACTACACCTCACCAGACACCTGATTAGTAAGCATCCTAGACATACAAACACACAGTCGATTCTTGTACCTGTACTGTAATATCTCAGATTACAAGCTACAAACCGGAACTCATACATATATATCTACTGGATGATGATCTACCGATCTCGCAGTAGGTTCGACCACTAGTAATTTTTCACAAAACTCGTAACTCGAGTAAACCTGTTGAACGAGACCGAAGGCACGCACTTGGATAAAATGATGAGTAATTATAAATTAAGATGTTCATAATATTTTAATAAGAAGTAAGTTCGTTCATGTTTACGACGGGTTACTTATTTCAAGGTTTACGATCAACCGTTTATGGAGCCTTATTTTAACAATGCTGTTCAATGTACGATAATTTTAATATAACTCTGGTATTTTTATAATCGATTGACTTCCCGAGCATTACAAGCTGTATCGAGGCAGGAATTAATACATATATACATCACTAGGCAAGCGTTTTTCATTTTGGAATACAATAGTACTTAGTACTAGGTAAAATTACTGTTAAGCATACTCGATAAAAATAACTTTGCAATCATTCAATATCTGCATACAATAAACATACAAACACGAATTTCTTCACGTAAGTTATACGTGTTCAATAAACTTTTCGAAACGTGTCACTTGTAACACTTAAATGAATATTCTATCCAATTGTTTACAAAGTTTGTAATACAGCAAACAAATTGATTAGTTCTTCTCCTAGCGCTGTTCATGTTGCTGAAACTAAAGAGCAAATATTAACGGTTTAATTTTAAACGGAAATTTAACACCGAAACCGAACTACTAACACGAAATGCGTTTAGAAAGTGCTTGGAGAACTTCTAACACGGAATAACTTACGTTCTAAGCCAAGTGTCATTACTGGCAGTGATCGGCGCTGACTTGCGGTTTAACTTGCCGCGGAAAATATTGGGGAGTCAAGCAGAAAATTAGAATCGCAACGCTTTAAGTATTTATACAACGCATAACTGATTTCTCTGTATACATTCGGCTTACGTTTTATTATACAGTGTGTAGGTGGCTTGTTCGGTAGCTTTAGATTTATTTGTAAATAAAATCTTAGTTACGAACCCTCCTCTGAGTATGAAAATTACAATATTACAATTCCATGTCTTGGAAAATAACCAAAGCCGTTCGCTCCTGTTGTCTCGGATTGCCGTTCGCCTATTTTTGTATGCACTTCGCAGGTAATATATTTTAGCACAAAACTCAGTCACAAAGCGAGTTAAGACAAATTAACAACTTTTATATTGAACTGACCCGATGTAATCGGTCAAGTTTGTGAACAATCAATACTTACATCTATTCAGTATGGGTTTAGCATTACCATCGAAACTGTGAAAGATAATTAAAGTGCATATTACTTATATTTAAAGTGAAATAGTATTGTATTGTAAATAAACATCTGAACTGTTTATAGTGCTCATCATGGCAGAGCTATCAGCAAATCGCATGGAATATATAAAACTTAGGCTGTAGGCCGTTGTATAAAGACGAGTTGTGAGAAGACCGTCGCCAAAAGTTGGTCAGACGGCAATTATTTATCTGTGAAACATACACACTACAATCAACCTATACGTTGGGTTGTTGTAGCGTTGTACAACATCACGTACGCGATGCACGTACGCTGGCTGACACACACTAACTACATTACATATGAAATTTTACCATTTTTGTTCTCGAAAATTGTGTTATGTGACTCGGCCTACTAGGAACATTTGTTAATTTTTACGCGAATCATTCATAATATAAAAACCGGCGTGTCGGTGCGGCGATCACGAGAGAGCCAGCCAGTATTTATCCCAAAATACCAACCGACACTGAGTCGTGACTCGCTGTGCGTGTGTTCAGCCCAGATTAAGTTGTGGGCTACAATTAGTGTTGCCGGGCTAATATCGCCGGCCGCGGGAAAGGGATAAGAAAAAGTTTTACGGCAGAATATCGTTACCATTAAGTTTCCTATAGGAATTTGTTTAGTGATTTTAATTTAAAAAAAGTTATGGGCGAGGTGATTAATGAAGGCATGATTATGAATACAATACAACACAATACAGGTATATTAGAGAATTGTTTATAACTGATTTATTTTAAAATGAGAAATAAGAATTAAAAAAAATGATTTTATTTACGTCTCAGGAGTCGGACTCGTCCGAGTCTTTAAGTCGTTCATCTTCTCGTATTTTAATATTTCCACTATAACCCATATAGTACCCTGTTTAAATATTGTGGAGTGTACATATATATATAATTTAAATAAAAACTGATTTTAAAAAAAGCTCGAGTCGAACTCGTGCGAGCGTGATGGTTCCGTACTGTTGCGATTTCTGTAAGAGTACTAACTAACATTATTAATTTAAGAAAATTAAAAAGACCCGTAAGTATCGTTTTTGCTTTAAGGCTTCCAAGTTCAGAGACGTGCAGTGGGATGTTAATGCTTAATTATGCTAAAAGCTAAAAGCGTCAACATTTGAACTCTACCACCGTTACCGAAATGAGTATCCTCGAGAAGTAACGATTTATAATTATGTATGTTAGCATTCACAATTATTGTTTAATCAGTCCTCGGTTGAATCCCGAGCCTAAATCCAGGCAACTTTGTGCAAATGGCGCTCTGGCGCAAATGGGTGTACCACAGGGTTCAATTTTATGACCTCTCCTGTTCTTAATATATATAAATGATTTACCTCATTTTGTAAATAAGACTTGCGACATTGTACTGTTTGCAGATGATACTTCCCTTATTTTTAAACTCGACAGAAAAATAAACAACTATGACGTTGTAAGCAGTGGTCTGTCGCGGGTTCTTGGTTGGTTTGACATAAATAATTTGGTACTAAATGCCAAAAAGACTAAATGTATTTTGTTTTCTCTGCCAAATGTCAAATCACATTCTTCTGCCGTCATTTTGAATAATGAAAGGCTTGAGTTTGTTGAGTTGACGGCCTTTCTTGGGATAACCCTTGACTCCAAACTTCAGTGGGGCACCCATTTGTATGCTCTAGCAGGGAAACTAAGATACCGGGAAATGTAACCAATTTACCATTTACGAAATTTAAAAAGTTTATTAAGACTAAATTAATAAATAAGTCTTATTATTCATTAAATGAGTACTTTTAGAAAAAAACGCCCGGATTTAGGCTCGGGTTCCATCACAGAACACTAATTATTGTAAAAAAACAGCATTGTTAATCTGTTTATTTGAAAAGAGCAACTATGCGAGTTTCTTGCCGGTTCTTCTCGCTGGAGGCTGCTTTCCGAAACGGTGGTAGTTTTTTAATATCGACGATTCAAAATCGCTTCGTTGTGAAGTTTACTTGAATAAAATTGATTTGATTTGATTTGGTTATTATTTCCGGTATGTTATTATATATGCGTATACAATTGCAAAAAGAAAAACGTTCGAAAACAGGGGTTAGAAGTAGTTTTTATTTCTTGTTAGTAAGAGTTAGTAGGTATGTAGGTATATCAGCGTTTATAGAATATTTTTTGGATGTTCTTCCGTATACACATTATTAATTCATCGTAGTTAATTGATATATTACAATTGTTTCCAAAGCCCACACGGACGAAGTTGCATAGAGCTCAATAAATGTTTAAAGTAAAGAAATCAGACCGGTACTTCGTACTAACATGCTATAACGGGTCTGACGGACAAGTACTTATGCCACAGTAATGAGGCTTTCGAAATCTTTGCAAGCACAAACATAAATAGTTTATTAACAAAACATTTTTCTGTTACAGGTATACGTCTGTGACGAGTGCAGATAAAAATCTACACTAAATCAACTGACATACGATACATAATCGTACGCAAGATAAAGTGCAACGCACATAGTAATTTTTGATCATACATCAAATTTAAACACATTTCAAAACTATTATGGTGTCAAAATAAAAATGCTTCTTCTCTATTAAGGCGCAGAGCATACAATGTATATTTATCTTGGCCGGGTTGCGCCTGTCATCAACTCTTCTATTGTTGAGCCAACGGGTCAAAAAAGGTTACATTAGACCGTTAATTCTCGGGTTCCGTATACGAATAATAATCGATTAACAGTTGCGAGGTGTCGTGCGGGATAAACGCAAAGACATTCAAACGACAAACGCAATCGTCATAGTCTCTTTCAATCGACGATTCTACGGCGATTTAGGATTATTATGGGAAATTATAAAACCAAATAGAAAATACGATATAACGGCCGTCGTGTGATGTCAAGTCAAAATATTTGATGACTTAGTCGCTGTCCGTTTATTCGTTGCTGAGATTGAGTCAGAAAAGCTTACTGAACTCATACGATATTTATAAATATCTTATAATTTCTACTTATAAGAAGTAATCTAATTCGATATGTAGATACTAATATAAAAAATAGTGTGTTTGTTTGTTTAAACTTGTCAATCTATCGATATGTCGGTCCCATTTGAGAAAATATTTGCGTTAAGTAGTCCATTTATTAGGAACGGTTACAGCCGTGTAATATTACGCTAAAGCCCACGGGAAAGAGAAATGTTTAAAGTGTATAAGAAAAACTACGTGGAGGTGCTTGTATAACATAAAGTAACGTTTACACACAACTGTAATCTGTCTTAAAGTCAATTATTAAGTATGATATCTCAATTTGATTTATTAAATGATGATTTTTATTATCAAAACTACTGAATAGAGAATAATAATCCGAAGCGAACGCTCTGAGGCGCCTTTTGTGTTCTAACTTTGGAAAATAGGAGCTTATTAAGTTGAAGCTTTTTAATTTGATTTGTTGACGGATGCTGTATGCGACCGCATTGAAAATAAAAACAATGTCTACGCAGAATACTAATAATATTGCAGTAAATTTAATTAATACTTTTGAAACGTGTTGATAATTGGTTAAAATATAAATTAATATTGATTTCTGTCAATAAAATTCCCACCGACAGTAATATAGTGCTCGCCGTAGTGAATATAACCAGTTCGTTGATTGCCATTAGTGAACAGAAATTATACAAAGTGTCAAATACATTTAAATAATCGCGAGTGGTCCAGTGTAAATAAAACCCGTCTCACACACAGGTTGTATCGTTGTAACGTCTGGTGACCAAAGTTAAGTCACGCAATGTGGCGTATCTCGAAGTCGCAGTGACTTCGTTGGACAGTCTGCGACCAAAAGTGTCATCGATAAATAGTATTTCGTGTCGCTCGTAGTCATTCAGTGAAGTGATGTCCGGCGTATTGAGATGAAGCGTAGCAAGTCGTACACGTGGCTGTCAGGGCTGCTGAAACCGAAGCCCGATGAAGACGAGTGGGGCGCCGTGCCCTGGGTCCGAGCCGAAGTCCTGCAGCATGATAGGTAAGTTTACCACAGATATATCTGTCATTACACGTACATTACACGTCATATGGTACAGACAAAGTATAATGCTATTGATAATAAACGGCAAAGGAACTCCGCTAGTTTGTTGTTTTAGTAATTCTGTACAATATTCAATATCCTAAACGAATAACCAGGAGACCACACGTTATATGTTAATACTTGGATGAATCTCTTGTTTTCGTGTTTAATATAATATTAATATTATTTAAGAAGTACCGTCCCGCTTGTAGAAGGTACGAAGTTGTTTATGAACTGGTTTAAATTGGTATTTAATATTTAATCTTAATATCTTGAATAAGATCGCGATCAATCATTACTATCATAATATATCTGTTTACACTCATTAAATAATTTTAACAATTATTGATCGCTTTTTGAAATAAAATGAACTTCGAAGTACATATTGTAAATATAGCCGAGAAGGCCCAGTGGATTTAATTCACTAAGCCGAGGACACGTGTTCAAATCGGGATACATCCGGATATGAATGCCTTTTTTTTTAAGAAATATTAACCATTCCTTACATCGCCAATGCGCCACCAACCTTGGAAACTAAGACGTTATGTCCCTTGTTCCTGTAGTTACACTGGTTCACTCTACCCTTCAAACCGGAACATAAGAATACTAAGTACTGTCATTTGGCGGTAGAATATCTAAATCTGTCATAAAAACAAATGAGCCTGATTTTAAGCGGTCACCTCTGCCCGTAGACTTTGGTATTGTAAGAAATATTAATCATTCCTTATATGACCGTTGCGCCACCAACCTTGGGAACAGAAGACAGAACAGAAGTGAAGCCCAGCTGCGGCTGGCTACTATTAAATAGTGTTTAGATACTTGCTATGCTATATTTAAACAACGATAACTCATAATATATAAAAAAATCACTTCAAAGAATACTGTGTGCCCATAAAAAAATTCAATCCGTTCTTTTCACTCTAAGGATTACCCCGCTTTTTTCTTCAGTTTTAAGTGGGACCAAACGTGAAAACCTCTCAAATGAAACAGTATTAATAATAAACCAATTTGAATAATGAACGACGGAGTTCCAGTTAGAACCTCCTACTCTTTTGAAGTCGGTTATACAAATATATCAGCCGACAAGCGTTGCTAATTCCAAATCTTTTTTTTAAGCTTTATAGTCTTTATATGGTATAGTTGGGTTTATAATATTAATATTTTAAAATAAAATGTGATGTATCGACAAAGGTCAAACGATGAGACGTAACTTTGTGATTTGGATCGTGGATTTAGAGCAATAAAGATCATAATTGTACTTTAGCAGGAACAGACGTGCGTCGGGTATCCATCCAATCTCGATAACATAATTTTCGGCTTGTTTAATATAAAGTTGTTTTGCTGCCTTCGATATTATTAATTGTATGTTTTTTTATAATCCAATGTTATATTACAACGTGGGTAAACCGAGACATAGTTAGTTTAGTTTAGTTAGGAATGATCTGTCCGACATTAAGATGAGGACTGGTGAGCGTAGTCGCGAGTATAATGGACGTCGGTCGCCGCGGGCGCGGTCAAAGTGCGAGCCGTTGATAGTATTGATGAACAACTTAATTGTGACGTCACTGGAATGACTCCATCTTACGAGTGACCTTTGACTAATCTAACTTTATCATCTTTACTTCTCAGCTTATAATAATTATAATGATGAAAGTACAAAGGGGGTATATCTTATCACTTTGTCTAAATGTTATGAGCTGGTCAGATGCGTTATAAGGCTCAATGTTTTTTTCGTTGTTGGATGAGACGAAAACAGCTCGGTGGAATCTTATAACAGAAGAAGTGATAAGTTCGAAAACTTCTCTTCTATTCTGAATTTGACCAACATTGGACATGGTCCTCCTCCCAATATTAATCGGATGTTTCTGCTGTAGCTGTAAATTTTCATGTCTTCATAAGAGGCACTGTAATTTTATTCATTTTAAGTAATCAGTTCTCATTTAAATATTTAATAATTCATTAAATAATTAGTTAACTTTTATGAAAATAAGTTTTATGTATACGTAGAATATGTCTTTGAAATCCAGTTAAATGATTAGTACCTTAAATAAGTTGCTTAAAATGTTGAGTTCACTCATGCGCCAGATTTTCCATACATATTTAATTTAAATGCATAAAAAAGCTTTCTTGAATAGCCAACTTACCAAAAATAATAAATCCGCATACCGCAGACTGTATTGTACAAGCGATGCTCAATTGAGATAAATTATAGATTATACTCTATACGTGACAGCGATACGGGTCTCCTCACAGACCGTACGATCCGACGCTTACAAGCGCTCGTGACAGGTACGCGGTGTTGGCTTTCAAAGTATTGTGGAGCGACTGAGCGGGACGACAGGGTATGAAGAGAATTATGTGACCACAATACGGGCTCCCTGGAGCCGAGGCGACCGGAGTGATTTCGGTGCTCAGTGTAATACTCGAATATATTCTATTGAAAATTGTAGTCCTTGGCGTTTCCCACTGTCTAAGTTAACTGAGCTGAGGTAAGCCAGTCATTAAACACGAAAGTCATAACCGAAGATTACGGGTTTACATCGGGCGAGTCCTGCAAGTTTTCATGTTCTATGTATCAATTTGGAGCGTTATTGGAGCCGCGTGTCCAGCACTGGGACATTTACATTACAAACAATCCAGTGTTCTGAAACACTGGTCAAGTTAAATTAACGAAGTTGACTTTAATTGGATTGGTCAGTGGTCGTTGGCAGCCGATGACGTGATAATGAGCACATTGAGCATTCAGATTAAACATATCCGACTCCGACCAGCGCAACGTTTCGGAAATTGGAGCTTAGTTTTAATCTAATAGATAATCTTTTTATACAAAATTATCTTTCCACATACGTAACTTACGAAAGATCAACCTTGCATGTGTGGTGTCACCACAATGTAAAACTTCAATCAGTTTAATGTTAAATATTTGTAATTTTATCGTTTTTATATTTGAGTATTATTTAATTCAAACAAAACCTTTAATTTTGTTTACGTTTTTCATTTTTTTTATACAGCTTATCTTTGTTTTTGTATAAAATAATAAAATAAAAAAAATACTATTTGTGTAAGTAATGTTCTTTAAAATATTTAGCAAAACAAACTCTTTTACTAAAAAGAGAATATATATAAGGAAATCCTTCTACCACCCTTAAATGAGTTCAATATGAGTTTGAGATATTGCTCTATGAATATCATAAATGTATGTGTCCATGAGGACTTCGGATAAAACAACACTATCGTAATAATATCATTTAGCAACTTAACCAAAGTATCTCCCGTACCATAATTTTCCCATTACACTATGACGTCCGTCGACTCAAATAGTGAGCTTCGCTGAACGTTCGTCGCTTGCACGTATATTTACCATTTGGCCAGGGGCCTCGAATTGAATCACTAACCACAGACCGGCCGACCACGTAACACTCACAGTCGATCCACGACGCGTATAATCCAATTTAATCCTTACAGCTCATCGTTACGGACTCAAATAGTTTGGCACATTTTGTAGTTTTTGGAATCGATGGGAAAGAATTTCGAGATAGTATTCGATGGAAAGGAATAATTGAAAAGGTATTAATGTTGGCGGAGGAAATACGTTGAAACCGCAGCCGGGAACGGACTGCGGTGACGGAAGACTGCGGCGAGACAGGTGCTACAGCTTTTAAGCAATCGCACGAATAATAACTACGAAACATACCAAACTACTCCTTGGTAATAAAAATATTAATTCGGCATTGATAAATATTGAAAAGTGACGTCAATAAATCGAAATCTTCTCTTTGAGACAACATTAAATATAAAACTGAACTAGCACTAAGCCAGACTTCAAATTTTGATAGAACAAAAACAATAACTTTAATTTGGATTAACTTACATTCTTTTTTAATATTTATTTTGTAAATGGACGACGCTGATTTCAGCTTCATGAATGAAATTAGTGTATTTATTTTGAGTATTAATAATTGAAATAAATTTAAATGTTTAAGTTCGTCGTTCCTTAATATGTAACTTGGTTTTCACGAGGTTTTGTTTTCATACTTTGCAAAAATGTCGGTACAAAAAATCACTATTACATCAGTCTGTTGCTAGCGAGGAAAAACCAACAAACGCACTTCCAGAATTTATAATATTAGTAGTTTTGTGTCAATATTAGATACTTGACCTATTTTTTAAAGTGACTTAAGTACCACTCTAGAACTAGAACCAAAGGGACAGGGACAATAAAACCGCCATATCTCTTAAGCTTCTCAAAATCCCATAAGGAAAATATATCAAGCAGTACTTAAGATTTGTGCTTACTGCAAGGATCATGAACTCCCCCCAACGCTTATTCTGAATTCACACATTTCACCCTCGACAATGGCAGTTACCATACGATCCAGAAATTACGTCAATTTTAAGCGAATATAAGCCCTTCTCTCATGTGTTTAAGGGATGTTTCGGCGAGAAGTGCCGAAAGCAATTGTTTAAGGGATGACGTTATTTAAACTAAACGTATTTGACAGTTTTATTCTTTATTATGAGACGCTGTGCCATCCAGCCGTGTTTGAAATGGAGGCGAAATCATTATAAAAAATATATTTATGTAACTACAATTAAACGGTGCAAATGAACTTTATATCGTAAGTTAGAAGATTTTTTGTAAATCAAATTGATAGTTTTACACCGAACGGAATAGCAGTTTAATAATATTAGGCTACTTTATGGGAAGCTGAACGACACTTTTAATACTACAATTCACAAATACCAAGAACATAAAATTATTACAAAAAAATCTTTTATTAGACAATAAAAATCAAAACATAATATAATGCGCTTTTCGAATCAATCGTCACGTCGCAAGATTATAAAGCAGTAAGCGCGTAAAGCATCGGTTCGGAATGTAACCTTTACCGGGAAGAGCTGGCGCGGCTCCGTCGAATTATAATATCTAGAATACAGGTTACTTATATATTATGTAATAACAAGCCACCCTTTCCCGCTTCGCACAAGTAAAATAACAACAAACAGAAAAAAGATAATAAAATCCCTTGCCAGAAAAATGAAATATAGAGTCGAAATTATCTTTTTTTTCTACTATAATATGCTTGTTTTATACATATAAACCATTCTCTTGAATTACTTTGTTTATTGATGAAAATCGCTTCAACACCTAGCTAACCGCTTTAAAGATCTAAGCGTACAGACCGCTGTAAGCGACTTTGTTTTATACTATATTATGTTTTCCAATGATATAATTTTGTATTCTGTGATAATATCAATTCATTTTTTAACATAACTAAGATTTAAATGCATCAAGAGGCAGAGCTGAAAGATATGAAATTTGAAAACAAAAGTAAAACCATAAACTGGCGACGGTGTCGCGTCGTGTAGTGAGGGGTCACAGCTTACTGCGCTATAAATTGTGAATAGTCCACGTTATGAGCTCGCCCGCAAAAAGAGGATTTATACGAGGAAAGTGACTTCATTTTATTACCCTTGCTTTGAATAGACGTAAGTCGAACTGAGATTTCTTCAATTTTATATTTTATATCATATGAGTTATTGTAAAACCGACATGTTTTATAAATTAGAACATGTAATAGTTTTAACGAAATAGCTTTTTTATGGTGTTGGTAGGTGGACGAGCACCCGATGGTAAGTGGTCACCACCACCATAGACATAGACAATGGCGCTGTAAGAAATATTAACCATTCCTTACATCGCCAATGCGCCACCAACCTTGGGAACTAACCACCAGTAGAAGTATAAGATTATATTTATGAACAGCTACGTTTATAATAAGGGACAATTTTTAACAGATATATTGATTTGATCGTTATACATTTATTTTAGTTCGAAATACAAATAACTTTAATTTCAATTGATATAAACAGTAGTTGTGGTGTAATATTGATTACACAATGGTACTTACTTCAACCATAGACAACAAAGGTGTTCTACCAAAACTAGCGATTTGACAAAGCGTTGAATGACATTTAAAATCAAAACTTGAAACAACAACAACGACGAGACAACATTAAATGTTAAGTTACCACCGCCGGTTCGAATTCTCCTGAGAAGACCCGGCAAGAAGCTCAGTAATTAATCTCTTGCAGCAATGGCAAATGTTTGTTTATTTAAATACTTTATTACTAAAGCTTGGCCACGGCCAGTACATTATGTAATGTTTGTAATATAATACGATAGTCGATACCGGTCGTATCTTATCAGTAGCATTTGCAAGTCAATATAGTTTAATCTTGTTGAATGCAGTTTTATCCGAGGAGAACTATTAGATTCAGTGTTTATCTAGCACTGAGTTTTAGTATCGTCTGTATCACCCGGTTGTGCTCCTATTAACATAAATATTATACGGATATAATGCCGTATTTTAAAAACAACCGCACCGCTTCCTGATAAAGTTATCTTACCATTTAGAAGTTATAACGTACTAAAAAATAATTTTCAATTCTTAGAATAGATTACAAGAAACACGGAAACGATGAATTTGTTCATTTGTTGAAAAATATCGAAATATTTTTTAGTGTGTATATGAGTTTTTTCAACAGCCACAGCTGTGAAAGTTTTTGTGGTTAAACAATATAAAGTCATAATAATCAATATTATATCTTATATGGCAATTGACTTATAGTCGGTACTGTATTAGTGATCGGCTGTAGTTATTCGTAATTAATTATCTAATAACTTTCCCCGTCAGTGTATCACCGTTTCTTATAACATATTTTCTTAAACTTGAGTAACTTTTATGTTAAAGGTCGTATAAATAATGTCGGTTAAATTTTATACAGTTATTTAAGTTCTTTACTTACTAAACGAAAATAAATGTTTAAGCTACATAAACCAAAGATTGCGGACAGTAACGCGGGGAAGCGGTACTGAGTTTTCATGTGCTCTATTCGAAATCATTATTCCTCGTGCTCGGCGATGGAAGAAAACATCTTGAGGAAATCTGCATGGGTCAGGTGAAAATCTGCCAATTGTGAATGTACTATATACAACTGGAATCGGAATGATCTTATCCTCGGTAGAAGAGACGGCTTCTATCTAGCAGTCGGACATTTACACGCAGTTCCTGCAAGTTTTACTTGGACATTCTAATCAAGTCGAGTTTCAAGAAATAGGTTTTCACAACAATATTAGTACTGGATAACCTACAATTGTCACCATTCAATGATAAATAATGTATTGCCAGTATTATCTGTGAGTTGCGAAGCGTGCAGCCGCCGCGCCCGAGATAAACCTACAGCGGAGACACTCCTTTATCGAAGTTTAAAAGCTTTTATCTGTTCCCTCCGCAACGGGAGCCTTTCGGAACGTTGTTTGGAAAATAAAATGCAAGTAGTCTTTGCTTCGTGATAAACTATTGATTAAAATAAAGAATGTTTCTAGATAAATTCCGTTAAATGTCATGTATGGTCGATTGATATTTGCTAATTACAGAGAATTAATGACTTTAAAGAAGAAATAATATTGAGTGTGTTCCACGGGATTTGACTAATTAATTGTTAATTTCAATGATATCAGATAAAACTCAGTAAGAAGCAACACATTGAAACTCACGAAGAAGGTTCTATTATATTTATAAGCCACTAGTAGTTACTCGGTTACAGAAAGTAATCATTAATTGATATCTAGTTGATTAAAACAACTGTTATAAACATACCGCGTGCTCTGCGTATGTACACAATATGTTAGAATACAAGCTCGTGCGAAAGCCTCGTCAATAGCCTTAACGACATAACATCTTGATATTTTAAACGTGTTTATGTCATTTACTTATTGTATATTTGCTTACTAATGATGATGATGTCTTCCTGACCGCTTCGTCACCGCGGCCACGCTCAGCAGCGCACCAACGACGCCAGGGATATTACAGAGGACGAGTACACGAACAGGTGTACTGTATTTATCTTATATGTTCCCCCAATTTATTTTGTCTTATGATTTCAGGCCTATTGTCCGCGCCGTTGGTACTCCTATTGGTTGGTGGAGTTTAATAGTTTGTTGCAAGTTTTTATGCCCAAACAGAATCACAATCAATATTTTTAGATTGCATTTTTAGTTTGTCTTCTCCTTGCTATGTGTCAGTTGTCTTCATTGTTGTCAGTTGGTTTTAGTTTAGTGGGAGTGCTGGATTCTTTGGCTGATGTTGCTGGTGTACATCCGTCTGCGTTCATGGCCATGCGCCATTCGTGCACTTTTCATTTGATATGAAGTTCTTCGCTGACGTCCAATTGTAACTTTTTAATCGAACATTTTATAAGGAAGACCGTGTCAATATTGTCTCTCTGCGCTGCATGTATCGTTAGGATGTCGGATCCTTCTCTGTTACCGTACTCTTGGTATTTTAGGAATTCTTTCTTGTATTTATGTTAAGTATAGGGTTTTGGGTTTTTTATTTTGGGGTTTATGTTTTTTTATTTTTTTTTAATTTTATTTTTATAGGGTTTTGGGCTGGGTCTTTAGTGCCGCAACGCCACAGTTGATGTGGAAACTTTACATACTAAATGCTTCCCTTAACTTACCTAACGGCGAAGCTACATTTATTGGGCGTCTGTTTGTGTATAACAGTTCTTATGAGACGACTGAATAAATTTGGGCGCAGATATGTGAGCGTCAAGAATTTGTCTCTGTCAATGTAGCGGAGTTGATTGACATATCCGATGAGTATCAGCTCACAGGCTTTCATATCATACGCGTTATCATCATATTAATCTTTAATTGCTTATCTCATTTAAAACACAAAGTAGGATTGTCAATTAAAGTTAACAGACGGCACCCGTTAAGCTTTCACGGCCGTTTATCTGCTTGTCTGAGTCCCCGTAACTCCGTACTCGTGAACCGAACCGGCCGTTATACGCTTTGTGGCCAGGAAGCCTACCACGCTGTTAATTAGTGTAACACCGTTTTTTTGTAACCAAAATACATAAAATATGTAATTTTATTATACCGAATATGCAGAATACAGGAGTTTAGTACAAAGTTTATTTAATAGTTAAGTAATTTATTTATATTGGTTTTTAGTTTTTTATTATAACATAAATTAACGAAGGTTTAAAATCAAAGAGAGAGGAAGATAGAAAGAGTTTACCAAATCCATAAAGGATTTTCTTTCATCCATTTGGATGAAATTCCAATTTCATTTCTTACATTACACAAATTCGAAATCAAAATATACTCAAGTCATCTAGGGTCCTATATGCGGTTTTGAATTTTATGTACCCGATTCCTACATTTTACGGAAATCTCCCGCCGGCTCTGAACGTAATGATTCTACCGGTACTTCGAGTACGAAAGAATCTCAAAAGTTCATTTACTTGAATAAATTATATAGTCAACTATACATTTCAGTTTATATATTATTATATTTGTCCATTTAATTGTATATATTATTATATATAAAAATAGCTGTATCTGGTATATATGTAAAGAAAAAATGTATTATTCTTTAATTTGAATTCCGCGCATCAACCGTCATCGAACGCGCAGTGACATGACAACTAAATTATAAAAAATATAATTATGAAAAATATTATCAATCTCGTAATTGTATAAAGTAAAGTATAAAGTATCTTGTGATTTAGGAACAGACATTGTTAATAAATAAACATTAAATGTCGTTTCTCTTTTTACAGGTATGTAAATATTATTTTTGTAAAAATTCGTAGGTAAATACAAAATTTTATTTTATTCTTTCTTATTGTAAAATTAAACAAATAAATCTCTTTTTACAGAGAAACTCAATTGTGTTTCATTAACTGTGTCGTCCTAATAAAAAGAATACAAGAAAAAATCTTATAAAACGACATTTATTGTAAAAAAATGGAGTCGTTGAAGTTTACATTTGAAATTAAACCATCAATAGACGGAAAGTCAAACTATATCGCCATAACCGCAATTGCCACAAAAGATGGAAAAGTTTTCGTTATGCCTGAAGAATATCAAGCAGTATCACTTCACAAACATATCCAAACCTCGAAAACCTTCTTTACCGTGAAAAATACATTAAAGAAAAGATATCAAACTAGAAGTGTTTGGATAAAAACAACACAGGATATACTACAAACATATTTTGATGAGGATGGAAACATGATGTTTCAGGATCAATTTTTAGAGGAAACTACCCAAGAACAAATGACTATTGGTAGTAAAAGGTGTTCAGAAGATCCCATAGTGAAAATTTTGGAAACATTTGTTAAAAGTCAACAAGACAAAGAAAAACAAAGTATTAAAAATTTAGCTGACAAGTTTGTGATTGGAAAATTTGATGGTAAAAGTTCGAATGCACACCAGTGGATGGAAGTATTTGAAAAAGAATGTACAAGGTTTAGTATCGTAAAAGAAGAAGAAATAATTGAAATCTTCAGATTATTTCTTGAAAAATCATGCACTGATTGGTATTCTTCCATGATGATGAAACTTAGCTTACATTCCGAGTGGTCAAAATGGAAATCATGTTTTTTGGAAACATATGCTAATAGAGGTTGGACTGCTAGTAAGTATGCTTTATCTTACAAGTACCAATCAGGATCTTTACTAGAATATGCAGTAAAGAAAGAAAAACTTTTACTAGAGGTAAGAAAAACAATAGATGAAGGGACTCTTATTGATATCATTGCTGCCGGCTTACCAGATTTTATAACAGACAAAATCAACAAAGACCAAATCGTAGAAACAAAAAATTTGTTTAGTGAACTTGGAAAATTAGAACATTTAGTTTCAAGAAGAAAATTTATCAAGAAGAAAGAAGATACTAAGCCAGAGAAAAAAAAATGTAGCATTTGTGAAAAATTAAATAAAGGCGTACGCTATCATTCAGAAGATTCTTGCTGGTTTAAAACAAATTCAAATACTCAAAAAGATAAAAAGCAAGTAAAGCTCGTTAATAATTCAGAATTGGAATGTGAATTGCAGTGTGAAGATCCAAAAAACTAATAGTACCGCCATTGATCAAAGTGAAATTAGTACTGAATAAAAATGTTGAAGTGTCTGGAATCTATGACTCTGGGTCTAACGTTTCGTTAATAAATTCTAAATTGTTAAAAATAAAAAATAAGGAAACCAGTCATTGCAACAATACTAATTTAAAAACGATTAATGGCGTTAAAAAGGCAAATGGAGTAATAACACTTGATATAGCCATCTTTGATGTGGAAAAAAAAATGAATGTTTTCGTAATAGACAAGGAAAATTTCGATTATGATTTTTTAGTGGGTCTTGATTGTATAAAAGAATTTTACCTAGTTCAAAACGAAAACTTAAAAATTACGCAGAAATTACCTATAAAAAGAAGTGAAATAGTTTCCAAGGAATCAGACAAAATAGATATAGTCTCTAAAGAGATTAAATATGATAATTTAATAAACTTCAATGAAGACATACTTGAAGAAAAGTTCAAAATTTGCATAAATCATTTAGACTTTCAAAAACAGGCCATGATTGATAAATTAATTTCGAAATATAAGTCTGTGTTTGCAAAGGACAAATATGACATAGGACAGGTAACAGGTTATGAAGCACACATTGATCTACTTATAGAAAAATATTGCTCCAAAAGACCATATCGTTGCACAATAGAAGATAAGAAGGAGATTGAAGATCAAATTGCAAAATTATTGGAAAGAAATATAATAGAAGAATCATATAGCCCATTCGCAGCACCAGTCACATTAGCTTATAAAAGAGATGAAAACAAAAGATCAAGATTGTGCATCGACTTTCGAGACTTAAATAAAATTGTTGTGCCTCAATC
Source organism: Vanessa tameamea (assembly GCF_037043105.1). NCBI lineage: Eukaryota > Metazoa > Arthropoda > Insecta > Lepidoptera > Nymphalidae > Vanessa > Vanessa tameamea. The sequence goes on along the minus strand of NC_087326.1, from coordinate 11,568,167 downwards.
ACAACCATTCCCTCTTATTGACGACCTAATACTAAAGACGAGAGATTGCAAGTTTTTCTCAACGCTGGACCTAAACTCAGCGTTTTGGTCAATTCCTTTACGTATCACAGATAGACACAAAACTGCGTTTGTGACGCAGGAGGGACACTATCAATGGACCTGTTTGCCATTTGGTTTGAAAACCTCCCCAGCTATATTTCAGAGAATAATGTGTAATATAATACGGAAACACAAGCTTGGAGATTTCGCAGTATGTTTCATAGATGATATTTTAATTTTCTCAGAAACTTTCTCGGATCATATCAGATATTTGGAAAAACTCTTTGAAGCAATAAAATGCGAAGGCTTAAAACTAAAATTCTCTAAATGCACATTTGCAGCTGATACAGTTAAATACTTGGGTCACATAATACAAAATAATTCAGTCAGACCACTGAAAGATAACTTAATATCAATAAAAAACTTCCCGACTCCTAAAACTCAAAAGAATGTGAGGCAATTTTTGGGAAAAATAAATTTTTATCATAAATATGTGCCAAATATAGCCATTAAGTTGGAACCATTGCATAACCTTTTGAGAAAAGGACAAACCTTTGACTGGACTGATGCATGTCAGGAGTCATTTAATGAAATGAAACAAATATTATGTTCTCAACCGATATTAACAATCTTTGACCCAAACCTACCTATTCATATATACACAGATGCTAGTATATTAGGAGTAGGAGCAGTACTAAAACAACCACAAAATAACAATGAAGAAAAACCAGTAGCGTACTTTTCGAAAAAATTGACTGAAGTACAGAAAAGGAAGAAAGCCATCTATCTGGAATGTCTAGCAATTAAGGAATGTGTAAAGTATTGGCAACATCTATTGATAGGTCGGAAATTCACTGTATTTTCTGATCACAAACCATTGGAAAATATGAACATAAGATCTAGAACAGACGAAGAATTAGGAGATCTAACATACTACTTATCACAATATGATTTCGAAATTAAATATTCGCCCGGAAGATACAACATTGAAGCTGATTGTCTAAGCAGAAACCCGGTACTTGGGCCAAATGAAAACTCAGAGGAACAGTTAAAAGTAGTTAATATAATAACACTAGAAGATATTCTAAAAGACCAGGTTAATAATGAATATATACAATGCAGAAAAAACAAGTTAATGAAAAAACAAAATGTTTACTACAAAAAAGTAAGGAAGAAAGAAAAAATTATTATATCAGAGGAATTTAGCATAGATTTCATGAAAAGTGTACATACAGATCTGGGGCATATAGGAATTAAACAAATGCAGAGAATGATTAGCTCAGTGTATACAGCAGAAAATATGACTAAAAACATAAAAAAAATCTGTGAAAGTTGTACAGTATGCTTAAAGAATAAATCAAGAGGACAAATTAAATATGGGTTGATGTCCCACTTGGGTCCCGCCACAAAACCTTTTCAGATATGCTCTATTGATACCATTGGAGGTTTCGGAGGTTCCAGATCAACAAAGAAATATTTACATCTTTTATTAGATCATTTCACCAGGTACGCGTATATTCTAACATCAAGTACTCAAAATGCTAATGACTTCATTAAATTAATAAGAAACTGTACAGAAAGTGATGGTATTGAATTAATACTATCAGACCAATACCCAGGTATCAATTCTAAGGAATTTAAAAGATTTTTGGATGAAAAAAATATTCCCATAATTTTTACAGCAGTGAATTCTCCTTTTTCAAATGGCTTAAATGAGAGATTAAACCAGACATTGGTTAATAAAATCCGGTGCAAGATAAACGAACATGACACTAAAATGGCATGGACGACTATAGCCCACAACTGTGTGCAAAAATACAATGAAACGGAGCATACTATTACTGGATATGCTCCTAAATACCTACTTTATGGTACAGATGTTACGATTTTGCCAAATGAGCTGAAACAGAAGAAGACTGACCATGATTTAATCCAGGCTAGGGAAAAAGCTTTAGAAAATACAATCAAATCACATAATTATAACAAGAAAATTTACGATAAAAATAGAAAACATATAGAGTTCAAAGTCGGTGATATTGTTTTTATAGAAAATGGAAATAAACTGAATCGAAAGAAGCTTGATGAATTGAAACTTGGACCGTACAAAATTTTACAAAAAATTTCAAACTCAATTTACAAAATAAATATTGAACATAAGAGATCAGAGTCCACTTTTTTCCACATTTCAAAGCTAACACCAGCTCCTATCTACGATTAAAGACCGTGCATGAAAAAACATCTTCACCTGACTTTCTTTACGGAGGGGGGGAGATGTAAAGAAAAAATGTATTATTCTTTAATTTGAATTCCGCGCATCAACCGTCATCGAACGCGCAGTGACATGACAACTAAATTATAAAAAATATAATTATGAAAAATATTATCAATCTCGTAATTGTATAAAGTAAAGTATAAAGTATCTTGTGATTTAGGAACAGACATTGTTAATAAATAAACATTAAATGTCGTTTCTCTTTTTACAGGTATGTAAATATTATTTTTGTAAAAATTCGTAGGTAAATACAAAATTTTATTTTATTCTTTCTTATTGTAAAATTAAACAAATAAATCTCTTTTTACAGAGAAACTCAATTGTGTTTCATTAACTGTGTCGTCCTAATAAAAAGAATACAAGAAAAAATCTTATATATAAATCAAAGAAAACCAAAAGTCACGCTTTTTATCATTTATATTTTTATATTGTGTGCGTATATACTACTATAAGCCTCATTTTTTAATTATGTTTTTTTTCTTCTGGCATCCGTTGAACGCCTATAAAAGTTTTTTTCCATTCCGAAATGTATGTAAATGAAACTTAACACATACCATTCCCGTTTCAAGATCCCGAAGACAATATAACACGCTCTCTAGGAATAGAAACGATCTTGATGTTCATCGTTACAGTTTATCCAAATCCAGAGTGTCCAAAATGTTATATAGAAAATGTTAATCTTAAAATATTACAATTTGACTTTATATTTTTATTTTATTATTTTGATTTACATTGAACAACTTTAATAATGTACATATCTACTATATTTATTGTGTATCTTTTGTGCAGACTCATAAATTAAAGTGAAATAAAAATATAAGAATAAACCTTACTACTGGTTAAAGTTGAAAATATCTGCCGAATATTTCTATAGAAACGAATACCTTTCACAGCTTTGTTATCATTATATCATCTAATTAATCCAATTGTAACGTTGTTCGTTTTAATTATTTACTTTATCGTAAGGCCGCACCGTGTCGGGCCACAACGTTCCGTCACGAGCCAGCCTCGCCTCGGGCGGGCTGAGGCGAGGCGGTGACTGTGAGCACACTACGCGTTGCGCATGTTGCAATATAAAGTATAAAGTTACATCTACTCAGCCAGGATTGATGACCCGGGCTCGGCTCGCATCGCTCAGCGCCACGCGCCACGCGGGGACTATATCTGATATTTTACGACTTTGGAGAATATGCTAGGTATCGTCGCTGCGGAAAATATACAAGGGATAACTTTTACGATTCCGTACCGACACTTTCTCACAGGTTTCCCTTTTTATTTAAAACATGTTAAATGTTCTTCTACTCAAGTTGTAAATTTGATTTACGTTCTTGATTATTACATAATGTGGTGGGGCAGTGACACGATTCGATCGCTGGTGAGATTAAAAAACGAACAAACATTTCCAATTACAAAATATATTTCGGATATTCAATCTTTTAACAAGACGGAGGTGTGTCCGAAAGCTAATTTTTTAAAACAGTTTTGTACGTGCGTTGGGATAATTGAAATAATATATCATATGTTATGCAATGAGTATTGTGAAAATATTGACTTAGTAGTAGACGCTAGTAGGCGTTTCTGAAAGTTCCGTGATCGAACGGAAAAAGTCAGTAAACTATTGTACAAACTTTAAAATCATTAATAACTACAATATTATGATAGCTTACTCAATATTACTTGGAGATTGGGCTTTATGCAAGCTCTTCTTTTTTTTATGTTATAGGGGGCAAACTAGCAGGAGGCTCATCTGATGGAAAGTGATTACCACCGCCCATGGACATCTGCAACACCTGGGAGGTTGCAGGTGCGTTGCCGGCCTTTCAGGAATAGATAATCTTCTGGTTAGGTACCACTCATTCAGATGTTATACCATCAAAAAGACTGCTATTTGGTGGTAGAATATCTGAATGAAATATTGGTATTGTTGTGCTACAGGCATAAGGGACATATAAAAAAAACTTACATTATTTTTATGGTTTTTTCATTATAAGTAATACTTTTCAAAACAAAATCATAATACATTAGTCATGACCGATTTAAATAAGCGCCGTAACTTTATCTAAACTAAGCGATCGACTTCCGTACAAAGTCCAAAAGCGCGAATGTTTAAACAAGCAAGAAGCTTCTTATAATTTCAGGCCGACAATGCATCCTCAAGATTAGAGCTCACTTTACGAGCAGGATAGATTTACACGAGATCCGCTCAGTCACGTTACAGAAATCAGAACAGCATTACCCCGCGCTCGGTGGCCAGTGCCGACTTCGCTAAGCTTTACGATAAATTACTTTTCTTTTAAACAAGGATTACGGATATCGGGACCCTTTAGACGGTAACTCTCGAAAAATGGAGAATAGACGTTTTTATTCCCTGTGAAATATGTCCGAGGGGAAAGTTTAATATGCCCCGTTTTATTTAAAGAATTTTTCGAATAAAAAACTTCGTCGACTTATCTTGAGTGGGTCCATTATTTAAAAGGTTTTTAAAAACATAGATTAAGAGATGAGTTGGGTTTTATACAATGTTACTTAGATATTTAAACGTGTTTATAATATTTACTTAAAGATTGAGTAAAAGAGTATTAACAGAAATGTTTTTGTCGTATCAAGTAGCGTCAGCAAAACGTGATCATGGACATTGGTTTATTGTTTTACTACCAGACCCGGATTCCCACGGATAGAATAAGGGGCTACATCAAATGATTAGATCATCATGTATATTATGGTCTTCATTGGCATAATTGTTTCCGCCAACTTCAGCAATCATCCCCATATTTCAGTCTATTTATACAAAACCTTTGTGAATTATACACCTAAACCATGTTCATGGATCCATCCGTCCAATAGTAACAACTGTATAAAATTAGTCTGATAATGTTTGCGTTTATCGCGTACAGAAGCGACGGGAGGACTTTATTTTATTATATGTAATGATAATTAAATCATTATCAATATTTTATCTATCTATACGAGATATTATTATGTTCGGTCTAAAACATGTTTTTGTTTTAATTTTGGCTAATGAAGTTTTTGGGGCAATAGTATGATAACGGAGAGGTTGTTTATCTATATATTAAATCAATTGAGAGCTACCTATTAATGATTACTCTGTGAAGTGAGGCGGAGTCCGCGAAGCTTACCATCTCGAAAATATCTTGTTTATCCTTATACTGTGACTCTTTTTTATTATTTCACAATTTTTATTAATATTCATTTCACAGTACACTGTGTTTATATATTTCAAATGAGAAGATGAAAATATTAAATATATTTCAAGTACAAAGCTTTCAGCTGCAATCGATTCACATATGAAATACGCACAATTGTTTACACACTTTTCCATTTCAATAAAATGCTCTTATTTGATATTATTATTAAATTGTATTTTATCAAAATATTTTGTGATTTCATGAATTCATTTGCGTATAACATGCCATAATTTCGCAATTGTCCGTACAGGACTCCGTGGCGCAACGGTAGCGCGTCTGACTCCAGATCAGAAGGTTGCGTGTTCAAATCACGTCGGGGTCAGCAAATATGTTTTTGTCGATTTATTACTAGGACAGAAATTATTTTTTATTTGAATGTTTGAAAGATAATTTATTCCTCATTTTGGCAGCGAGACCTGAGCAATTATTGACCACGTATTATATAATAAACGGTCAACGGCTTTCTTTTCTTTCGATAAATTATCAACAAAATTAAAAAATGTGCAAATTGTCACAATATTTAAGCTAAATCGACTTTGTAAAGGCGGCTTGAAATTCGGGATTTTGACTCAATATTTGTACAGATAGAGTTAAAAACAACCTTATCAGAATTTGCGATACTTACAGTTTATATGAAAAGAAAAACGTAAAATAAGTGCATATGTATGTGCATTTTATCGATATTTTCCAGTAAGGCATAGAAAGTGGAGCGTGTGCAACGCTGTTGCCGTAGTTTCAATGGTCGACCATTAGAATATTGCAGAACACTCGCACAATGCCACTTCAGCGGATGAGTGCGGGATTGCCAACTAGGATTTAAGTGGAATGACTCTGATACTAGAAAAAAACAGCTCGTGCCATGACTACTGCCTGTTCTGATAACCTTTAATAACATTTATGCAAAATTGAGAAATAGAAAAAAGTAGTTTATAATTCGACATTATAATCATGATAACGGCAATGAATGCCTGTGAGAATTTGACAGATAAACTACGACTTACTATAGCGCACTGAGTGCCCAAAAACAGGTGTACTTTTTATTTCTCTTCAATCATTGTCTCGTTGCCAAATGCCAGATTAACCCTTAACCTTAATAGAACCTCAGTTTTTTTTTGACCCGGGATTTGAATCCAGGGCCATGGAGATCTGCACCCATTTATCCTAGCATCATGAACAATTGGTGGTTGGTCTTTGGATAAGCCCTCCTGGGAGATTGGGACTCGTTACTTATTTTACGTCGCTATTGAGCAATAATTTGCATTTGGTACATAACTTTTTAGTTCCAATAGTTGGTGGTTGGTTGGTTGGCACATTGACAATGCAAGGAATTGTTAACATTTCATCCAGTGACATGTCTATAGCCGAGAGTTCATTTGCCGGCGGGTTTCCTATTTTAAATGTTTGTAGAACTTTTATGAGCTCGGAATATGAATATATCATCAAAAACAATATTTCGTGTGCCAACGATAAACGATTTTCTCTCGAACAGATTAACTGCAGAGCGTGAAATGATGAGATTGTCTGAATGTGGGAATTATTCGTCCAATCATTACCTTCAATATATTTCAAATAAATAGCTCTTATACGCATAGATATAAGAGTTAAAATTAAATGTCAATTTGATAACATATTTTTTCAAACCATTTTGTTCCTTATCTCGTCGTAATAAAGATGGATTTGATCGATATAACGGAATAATTTTACTTGTAACCGATTATTTTTTTTAAGTCATAGATTTGGATATTATTTCGGTATTGGACCGTAGCCGAATGTAAATTAGGATAATTTACTTGATAAAATCGAATCGATTATTACAATTTGTAATATTCCGAATTATAATAGGGATATTTTTCGCTAACTTCGGTCTTTCATCTATATAGCTATATTAAAATGCACTATGTTGATATCTAGAGTGGTCATTCGAGTCCGCTTCGTAAGCCAAACATTGATTCTGTGTTTTTGTAACCAGGCGGAAGGTAGGAAGGTTAGGCGTTAGGAAGGTTAGGAAGGTGCAAACAACGGGCCGAGTCGATATTAACTTATTGGATTTTTCTTTCAAGACACTTCCAGTAGCAGTTCAAGATTTAGAATTTAGCAGTAATAATACTTATGTTTCTCATATAGTACACTAAGCCGCTGGCCCTGCGCCGGGTCCTGTCCCGTCTTGCTTTACAAGCAAATGGGCCACCTGACGGTAAGTAATCAACATCGCCTATAGACTTTGGCGTCGTAAGGAATATTAACCATTCCTTTCATTGCCAGTCTTGGGAACTAAGATGTAATGCGCCTTGTGCTAGTAATTATACTTGCTCACTCGTCCTGCAAATTGGAACACAAAAATACTCTATTGCTGTTTGACGGTAGAATATCTGATGAGTTTGTACATTTCCAGTCGGACAAGCACAAAGCTCTACCATCAAATGTCTCTAAACGTTTAATCCCGCTCATAAGAAGTATTACTGTCAATGTCATTAGCGGTATAGCTGAGTGAGTAGTTCAGGCCCAAACGGTCCCGGGGAAAACAAAAACTTCGGAGATGAACCTTTCTTGAAAATTTTGTTTTCATTTGTTGGTAACTTGCTTGTTGTTCTTGCTCACTAAACGTTGACATCAAGGTTTCTAGTATTTCTACTGACACACAGTCACGTGTCTGCAATATTAGAGATTACTTGCAGAATGTTTATACAAAATATTGCACGTAAGTAGTTATGTTCTGAGAATACCGTTACCGGTAAACTTTATCCGTGTGTAACAACTGTATGTAATAATTTTCTACATGACTTTGGACTGCTAGATAGGAATTTCATAAAATATCGTTTATGAATAAACAACACACCTGGTGGTGAGAACCCACATCTGCCTGTAGTATTTTACGTTGTCAATGTAACACAACTGTAAGTTGACTAATAAATATACGAGATTTGTCATCTGACACTTGTAATTAATACTTTATCGATGCCGTTTAATCGACGCTCTAATGCCTCGTGTATCTTAAATGTGAGTATTTTTTAGCTAAAATATGTATCGGTTTTATGAAATGTAGAAAAGTTATTCGAAGTGGTCTTATTAAATGCTTTGAGGGGTAAAGGTATTAAGTGCACTTCATACACTACTTCTTACTATTAGTCTTAAGTTCCTAATATTAAAGACGTCTTCGCAAGAGCCATTACCAAGTGTGCACTGTATATTCTCCCACTCACAACACAATCCGACCTGCCAAGGGTAAGATCAGGCGGAAAAACTGCAATAATCAAAGCTATCACAGACATAGAAATACATCTACACACACCTACAATAACTTCTAAGCGGAATAATTATTATTTATTGACTGACACGGGATTCTAACAGGGAGTATAACATGTCCAACTTCTAGGTGGAATAATTTCTTATGACTGATACGGGATTCGAGCAGGGAGTCAATGAGGAGTCCTTCATATATTAGTCACTACACTGAGGATGGAATTAAATATACAGTTACGACAAAATACCTGTAGTAATAACGTAATGAAGGCCTTGCTTTATCACAGTCGTCGCCGCAGCTCGCTTGCGGTTACTTGACAGATGTTGAAGATGATCCGTGGGAGCTCCCGACTTGACATTGTCGATAATTACCTTTACTTACTATATTTTGTAATACGAGTATATACACATACTTTATAGGTTTCGTCCTAGTAGACGAGGGTCACATGTATAATACATATTATATTTTTTTATTAATGTGTATTAATTTTTTTGATATTTTTGATAATACATTTTTTTTTTTCACGAATACAAAGTATCAACTTGATATTTAATTTTTTCTTTTAAAAATATACATTACGCTATTAGTACGACTATTAGCGAAGGAATGACTCGGTATGTAGTATGTATAGCCTTAAATATGTGTGTATACAAATCTTCCCGACCAAAAGTGAAAATGATTTTTTAAAATTAACCGATTAAATATTATCTGATTTTATAATATATAACAATCAAGTATAACATTAATTACTTTAAATTAATACTAATTAATAAAAAAAACAACTAAAATGAAATGGTATTACATATAAAACGAAATCCAGGCCTCTGTGTCAGGCGGCAGAGCATCTTTTTTTAATGCAATAGGTACGCTACAGGGTATTAACGCATTAGGCGCTGTGACATACGTATTGGTAATTCTGTTGAGATTAATGCACTTCGAAATCGATCGATCAGCATAAAAATTGACACAGACATGTATTTTCAAATGATTATTTTTTTACAATTAACCTTTTGTAACTCGCTACTAGATGGCGCTGTAGCACATTAACGTTTATGTATCTTTCTAAATCTGTAATAAAATAACGATTACTGAGAAATGAGAGGGCAAATATTTGTTGTCATATCTTTCCTTTAAGCGCGGACTGGCCATCGGAAGCTCTATATATGACTCTGCCTCATCCTCGCAGGGCTGACAAACCTACGTTACTTTTTTACGTTATTTTATTCCTATGTATTTGAATTGTGTGTAAATCTATATATTGTATAAGCTAGCTACATATAAATATGCAAACTGTTCGCGTGATGTCATGGTTAGGATTAGTAAATTATTGATTTTTTTTACGACCTACAGTGACATTATCAATACTTGAATGAAGATATATGAATAATATAAATTTAAATTAATAATTATTGTAATATTGTTTTAAAATTACTTTCAGCGGTGTGGAAGGTCAAAGTCAAGGTTATTCAAGTTCAGTATAGAAGAACAGTTATTGATCAATAAACCAGATCGTATAATAGGATCGTTCTATTGAAATAATCTTGATACTAATCGAGTCTTTTTACACTCATTGTCAGTTCCCGCTGAATATTTTAAACGATAATCATTTTGTACTGTCAAGATATCCGTCAGAAAGGACCTGTATTTAATACTCTTATTGTGAGCGACTTCACGTACGAGCGCTCTCGCCGTCCCCGATAATGAGCAAAAAACTTTGTCTACACTCCCGGCTTGTCGTCGACCGGTCCCGCTCGCGTCACTCTATAGTTCCCCTCCCTCTCCCTCTCCCTCTTTCAAATAACACGAAGATATACAAACCCGAAAATCCTTGATAGGATATAATCCTTGAAATTCACGTTTTCGTATTATTGACGAACATCAAATAAGATTTTGATCACCTGTTAGAAATACATTAAATAAATTAAAAAAAGAACAACACACACTATCACGTGTTTGATACACACGCACACATAAATATTCGTATATAATATGAAACATGTACATATAATTAGGAGTTTAAGGTTATTCGGCCAATGATAACACTCGTCAAGTTTAAAAAATCAAAGACGTTTTATGACATTAGGGTTTTTTACTGTATTAATGACAAGGTGTCGTCCAGCTGAACCTCATTTCTCCTATCTTCCATCCTTCTTATCAATGTGTCTTATCATCACTACATATTATAAAATGAAATCATCCCGCCGCGTTTGTACGTGATAAACTCAAAAACTATCAAACGGTTTATAATATGGTTTTCAACAAAGGAAGGAGTAATTCATAGTGACAATTGTTGAAGTTTTCGGGAATAATTGTGCCGACCAATAGAAATCTATATTGTGGTATAAACGTTTTTTGTAGACCCTCGCTCTACCAGTCTGGCAGCAGTCAGCCGGGTCTGCCAGAATGAGCAATCATTGTTACTAATACAATCGTTTGCTCTGACTGATTATCAACCTACCGTTAAAAGTACTGCACTGAGTATAGAAATCTGAACTTTGATACAAAAAATTATGTTTTAACGTAAACATCAGAGTTTTTGGAAATTTCTTATTTTGAAAAGTGGAAATGGTACTGGTTACTTTTATTTTACGCGCGAACTTGAGACTGGCATCTAGTTTTAAATAACGAACTTAAACATTGAAAATTCTAGTATCGAACTGATCTGATATCTAATCTTGATAAGATGTTAACAAATTTTGAATAGTATTTTCAAATGGCGGCGCTGCAGGGCTGGACACAAGATCTATTGAGACGCTCATCCGCGCACCTCAGATTATAATATTTTCATCTAAAAAAATATATCAATTTATGTGCAACTATTATTAATTATAATAAATATATATTAGAAATATATGAATTAATTAATTTTCTCCGATGTTATGTACAGTACTGCTTACACACGTACTACCGACATGGTAATTTTCAATTATTTTAGATTACTTTTTTTACTGCTTATTTTATAAATATAATTAAATAAAACCCCACCTAAAGGTCGGGCTCCACAACCTTGTTGGGACCGTTACCTCATTACACGTTAATACGTTGTCTAATAATTAATTAGATTGGAATCGTTGTACTGTTGACTTTGACGCGAATACATCGATGTTCCATACAGTTCGAATGCCGAAATCGCTTCATATAATTACAATAAAATTCTATCTCAGTAAAAAAATCTCTGTTTTTTTGCGCGCGCTCATTACTGATCGTCGGCGCGATTTCTGGACCCGGACCGGTTCCTCAAAAAGCATACGGAACCTACGGTGATGTTTTTTTTATTTATTATCCAATGACCCATACTAAGCCGAGGCGTATTCGATGAAATTATTGTAATTATTTAATTTTTATTTTGTGAAGCAAACATTAATCATAGTCATACCATAACCAGTAATAAAATTACGAATTGCTTCGCTTGCGTCGTATCGTGCTGTACGTTGCGGGACGGGGTGAGCCATTGGCTGAATAGATCTGCGTAAATTACAAGTAGGTAAAGTTGACATTTATGTGCCCTTAAATTTCCTACTACGGCGCAATAAACAGGGCTAATGCGCTCGTCTTATATTTCCTGCCCGTTCGTTGCCATGTGTATGTTATAAATAATTCATTTCATTCACTGTCCTTTTTGACGTGAAAATAATCAATTGGAGTTGTCGATATTAATTAAATTTTAAACAAGAAAACTCGGTAACTTTCAATATGAATAAATAGTATTTGTTTCTGTTCGTATCATATGCGCACACGCATATGACGTTGTTGACATTTGCGTAAAGTTCGCTGGCATAGTTTCATAAACAAACTGTAGGTGGCGCGTGAGCTGTATGGAATATTCTTTTACAATAATACTGAGAGAGGCAGTGCGTCGATGCGGATAAGCTGTAATACTATATACCTATATGTAAATATACGTTAGTCACACATGTATTCAATTTACTCATATACATGATCTATTTTGTGTATTGTCATGTTATGGTCTAACTTAAAAGAAGTTATATACAATAGAATTTGCAGTAAATAATAATTACAGACACAAGCAACATAAATCTTAGTCTCCACACTGGACGGTCCCTCACTTGGCTATGTATATAAATATAAACTAGGAATAATTTAGGAATATTTATTGGCAATAGAGATCCGTGTGGTCGCGTTCCAATATTAAATTTAAAAAAAGTTTCTATTCATAAGTGTTTGTTTATTTACAATTAATACATTCTACATTGCGGTCCGAGAACATCTCGCACATCAATAAAGTCTTTATTGGTGGTATTAACACCAGCAGTGTAAACATTCCGCCAAATATCCTCGACGTGGGTGATAAGGTGATAATGAAGTGGTAGAGCGAATGAATTATGGGCAGTCGAAATATCAAAAACAACAAAAGATGCAAGATTGAGGCTTTTGATACTTCGATTAACATACCCGATTTTTGAGAAAATAATGTGTATGGTAAATATCGATGAGACGATGTTCGATGTCGAATTAAATGACTAGCCAACTGTATACATTAACAACCTGTTAAATTCTGATGAGTGGGTATCAGATATTCTATCGCCAAACAAGACTACTCAGTATTGTTGTGTTCTGGTTTGAAGGGTGAGTGAGCCAGCGTAATTACAGGCACGAGCGACATATCTTAGTTCCAAGGTCGAATTGACGTTATAAAGAATGGTTAATATTTCTTGCGGCGCCGTTATCCCCACGACTCTTGTCTCCTCGCCCCTTGACTCCTCGACTATGTATATTGCTTAGTTCTAACCTCAGTACATAAGTTCTTTAAGCGTCGTACTGTAAGCTATGTGTACCAAGTGCTAATTTTATTTATGTAACACATACGTCGTATTTTACGGTGTAAAGTCGTGAGAACTGTGTATTCATGCAAAATACGTCAAGCGGCTTGGGTTTAGATTTTCTTTCGAATAGATTATACTTCAGCGATAAGGAACCTTTACCGCAGGAGACCGTACGATAAACTCACAGCTCCTGTTCCGTTTTTATCGAAAATAACCTCAAGGTGCTTTCTTTATTAAACTGGTTTTTCATTTAAACTTAGTGACATTGTAAGCAAGCCTTGAAGAGCCGACGTTATTCCTTATTTACCAAATTTGTAAAGGAATTTTCGTCTTAAGTTCCGAAGCGGCGTTCCAGGAACGTTAATTTGTCCTAATTGTGAACCCGAAACCTGAATTCTTGAGAAACATTTTGTGTAAAAACTTACTTTTATTTACTAACTTAAAACCTGAGTCGTAACTTGTATTCATCAAGAAGTATTCAAACGATGAAGGTGCAAGTACTCGTTAGATGTCGCAGAGTGTTTTCATTCTTCTGTCAGTTGGGTTTATTTTAAAATTTAGTGCATGAGCCCTACAATTGAAATACGACAAGCTGTTCTGTAAGATTTAAGAAATGCTGGGAACTGACTTATGTAGGCAAGCTGTTGTGATACTTAAATCATTCAAATATTGTGATTATTATTATAGTGAATATCACAGGTCACTTTCTTGGTAATGTGCCGCCAAACTGCATTTTGAATTACAGGCATAAGGGACATAACACCTTAGTTCCCAAGGTTAAGGCGCATTTGCAATGTATGGGATGGTTATTATTTCAATGTCTTTGAGTGGTGGTGACTATTTATTGTCAGGTGGCGCGTTTACCTGTACATATACCGATTTTATAAACTCTTTTGACATTTCACTTTTGAGGTTTATCTTAGAATAATTATATTTTTTTCTGTAAATGTAAAAAAAATAAAACTAATGCCGTATTGATCATACATTCAATATTTAATTAATGTATTAAATAATAATTATTAGAGGGGTCAAATTTCAAGCCTCTTTGTGTAAAGGCTCTTTAAAAGAGAGGATAAAACCAAAGGACCTATTTTCCGTCAGCTACTTACATGGTTAATATTTAATATGTTTTTAAATAAAAATGAGAAAACTTTTAATCCTTGACCTCAGATGGTCCAGTGTTTGAAAGAACTTACAATATTAACGTAGAGTATTCTATTGTAACCAAGGTTAACACCAATTTTATTGAATGATGTGTTTATTAATCTTCAATGTGGTTAAACAAGCACCAATATAGGATCAATACCCATTTGACTGTTTGAAAATAACCTTTTTTTATGGCATTGGTCGGCCGACGAGCATATGGGCCACCTGATGGTAAGTGGTCACCACCGCCCTTAGACAAAGGCGCTGTAAGAAATATTAACCATTCCTTACATCACCTATGCGCCACCAACCTTGTGAACTAAGATGTTATGTCCCTTGTGCCTGTGTTTACACTGGCTCACTCACCCTTCTAACCGGAACACAACATGACAGAGTACTGTTATTTGGCGGTAGAATAGATGATGAGTGGGTGGTACCTACCCAGATGGGATTGCACAAAGCCTTACCATCACCTCTTTAAATAATCATGTAACACAATAATTTGGAATATCGTATCGTGTGACAGTGGACACGCGTGACTTTGCGATGCAGTCAGGAAGTTCCCAGGCGCAAGCTTGTATAATTGCGCCTCGTATGGGAATATTACACAATGGCCGATACCGCATGAACTGCATCTTACGTAATGAACTATCATAACTATATTTACTTAAAAAAACGTGTTGGCTTGTTCTGTTAAGGTCGTACGTCTCATGGCAATATACTATCAACACATTGCAAGTGAATATTTTCTTAGCGTAAACCAAAAATATAAAACATTTTCATTCCAGCTCGCTCTTTCAAATATTTTCATTTAATTTAATTAAAAGTAAATCTACAAATACAATTTCTCCCAAGAAGAGCCGGCATTAACGCATGTTCAGAGCTATTTATGGTCAGTTATAGCAACCGACATGATTTAAAAGACATTTTGTAAACGTAATACGTATGTATGTAATATACAACCCTTGAGTTCGCAACGTGGTCGGATAATAACCAAGTTTTTGTCCACTAAGAGATAAAACGATGAGATGTCAATCAGGAACACGTTATCATCTGTAGCTAAAGAAAGCTTAATCATTTAAATATAAGCAGTAAAATTCTTATTGTGAATGATTTTTTATTGTAGACAACGAAATCCCTTGAAGTCTGGAAAATCAAATTTCTTGGCACGATTTCCAATATTTCATTAACAAAATTAACTTCACAAATATCCTAAAATAGTTTTCTTATTTCTTGTATTATTTACTAGAAATAAGAAGGCAATTACAGAGCCTTCCAAAAGAAACAAAACGAAGCTGAACTATTTCACTAACTCACGAAAGCTGCACGAGAAGAATGTAATTAGATTTTAATCCAGGAATATTAATAAGTGTATAAAGCAAGAGCAAAAGTGTTTAATTCGCTGGATTTCATTAAGATAATGCGCAAGCGCAGCGCCACGCCCACCGCATTACACGCGCACGTGACCGCCGCGCTCGCTCAGCTCGCGATATAAGTTACCTTTATTATTTTCATATGTCATGACGAGTTTGACGGTGTTTCGTGTGAACTGTACCTAACAATTGCTAAGTTTGAATTAAACCTCTGCACAGCTAGGTACTTGACGCCTGAAAAAAAATTCTCTAAATATGGAGTGACATCAATCTGGCATGAAGTAATATCAGGATATAATGATGCAGGGCATCGGCGTCACCATGGAACGTAGTCGTATGACTAGTAACTAGTATGACGGTGGGAATCATTAAACGACGTTTACATTAAAGCAAACGGTCACGGTGACACCTATCGATATTTAAAGAGCTCACACAGACATAACATTCAATTTTACACATTCCAACCGATAATTAAATACCATATATTATATCCTTTTCCCAAAAGCATATATTATATGTAAACGGACGTGTATTAATTTTGTATTAATTATATATTAATAAATAGTTCCTTCTTCTAACCTAACCTAACCTTCTGCTTAAAGGGAGGGGAGGCCTTAGCCCAGCAGTGGGAAATTTACATTCTGCTAATGTAATGCTAATGTAAATGTAAAATAGTTTACATTGGCAGTTTATTATATGTTAATGTTTTCTTTTGTAATTGTTTCTTATAATTGTTAATAAGCATTAACGAAGTAATGTATGTAGAATTACTGATAATAATCATGACCGTTACTTGATATGTTTACTGTGTAAGAAGTGATAGCCGGTAATTAAATGTTCATACAAAAATGTACGTGTATCTCGCCGTACTCTCAGGCTTGTAGTCAGATGCAGAGGCGGTTTGTCCAATTTAAATTAATGATACTCTCGGCAGTTTTTCAGCTTTCAGTTAACGCCGTTAATAAATAATAATTATCACTAATATATAACCATTAAGTCTTTAAATTACAGTTTAGTCGAGCGTAAATTAATTGATTGAAAAAAATATGTTTTATTATTCATAAATATCGACTCAGTTTAGTATAATCATAACTTCTATTACGTCTTCATAACACTTTATGAAGAATTTTTATTGAATAAACCCACAATTACACGGCCGACCTGACTTACGGCACCTCACATCAAAACCGGCTCAGCTATAAACTTCCCATAACTCATAAACCAGGTCGTAAACCAGTTCATAAGTCGTGGACGGTAAAACTATTACGACGCGAGCACATGTCGCCCCCGTGTCGGACCCACGAGCTGTAAATAATCGCTACTTAAAGCTGATGCTTCACCGGCGCCTCGCTGAGCGCAGCTCGCTTTTTAGCGCGCTTAATAGATTTTCGGGTACTTACGTAATACTTAGTAGGGATTTTTTATAATATATCTGCATATTTAAATGTGAACATCGGATATTACTGTACATTATAACGTGGATGACTAGTATGCCGTACGGCGGTCTGTATGGCGATCTCTCGTGCCGTCAATCGCTCTGGAATTAAGTAGTCCCTCGTTGTATACAAACTGTGTTTTTATATAATATATAAAAACACAGTTTATAACACGCCATTTAAATTTTATTATAAATTATTTTAATAACCATCAATTTCGTATTCGTCCGTCGTCATGTGACGGCCTCATTTTTTATATTTACCATGTTCTTCACTCAGTATAAAAGCATAACATTTTACTTATTGATTTTCAAACATCTACATTTTTCTAAAAGTATAATTTTTATTTAATAAAAGTTCGTTCATGCCTTACGGATGTACGACCCAATCACTGATCAATAGCTGATTCATGTTGTCATCTCGATCGATTAACAATTACAGAGTCAAATCAAGGCGAGTTTGTTAAAGCAAGCAGATACGGACATTAAGCGTTGTTGTTTGTGTAGCGCGCGCTTAGGGCGCGAGGTGGTCCGACGTAACATATGGTCGGCGTATGAAACACTGATGACCTGATGCTCTACCTGATTGAATAATCGTTTATTGGTGCTAAATTGTAATTATTAAATTATATCATTTTCCAAAACAGGGAATGTTTATTATCTCAAACCCTAAGTCTCTTCGAGATGTTTTCAACGAAGTTTAGGAATAGTTTAGCTAGAACAATAGACACTGGAAAACAATATATTAACACGACACATGAGAACAGCGCGACTTTTGAAGCATTTTCTTCCCCTTACAGCCACTCTGTGAAACCAGCGTTCGCTGGCGGTTTTTCCGAACAGATACGACTTGGGAACAGAAAAGGGATTACTGGTTTTTTAAAGGCCGGTAAAGCACCTTCCGTTTTGCAACCTATACCATGGAAAAACGAGAAGTATTTGAATCCTGTAAGCTTAATTTGATTGGGTACGAAGATTTACGATTTTTCTCTGTAAAATCTAATTCTGTATTAACAAATTACATTTAATTTATTTTGTATTATGAAGATTTAATAGCGCTTGTAAAGGTAGATAGAATGTGCTCTCATACAAGTCCTTATTTTGTAAATCATATCTAGAAATATTTGTCTGTACATAAAATAAATCAAATCCTAGATCTCTATCGCGCTGTTTCAAAAATATAGTGTTATTTTACTAGCTAACTTGAATAAATAATACTTTAATTTTGTGTCTCAATTAATGTGGAGTGAAACTGAGAAAACAGCACTTCGTTTTCATGGAGTTAATTTTTGTTTATAGTTCATTGCACTCTTGATGTTGAAGGATATCTCAATAACTTGAGAGAGCGCTTGATGAGGAATTTTACGGAGCCCTTACGCCAGCAGTGGAACATCGTTGAAAACAAAACTGTTCATGTAAAATATAAAGCCTCATTACTCAATTATACTTAAAATTTAATAAACTTACTTCTAATTTCACATACGTAATTTTTATATTTGAAGTACACATTAAAATCCTGAGATCGTGACCGTTGCGTAAAACGGATGTTATTAAATTCCACGTTGCTTATGGCGTTGTCTATGGTTTGTCGTCCCAAGAATATAACCTTAATATGGCTGAAGCAGACTTACCAGAATTTTATCTGACACATGTAGATATGCACGCAATGTTTATCTTCTCAAGCACGAGATGAATTATATACACAAACGTAAGTTCAGACATGGTGATAATCAATGTAAATCAAATATGATGATCAGCTACGCCAGAGGTGAACTTTGTTAAAAATGAATTAATTCAATCTCGCGGCTTAGAGTACACTATTGATAGAGTAGATATTATAGCTTATTTAATTACGTTCGACTAAGCCTCAGCACTGACTTCAAAGCGAGAGCACGTCTCGTACCAGTAATTCAGACACGCAAATTTTGTCACCTGCGCGCGTGTCGTGTTTGTAAAGTAGGGATCCTCGTCCATAATTATATTACTCTGAAGTCGCATTCCTGCGCGTACAAACGGAAGACGTTCATAATTCTTAGCATGGGCAAATGTAACACAGAATGAAATATTTTTTTAATAAAAGAATAAATTTTATTCGTTAATTTCTATAATATTATAATTCTGAGAAATTCACCGGTTGCCTTTAATTTAAACCTTTAAACTTGGTGGCAGAGCTCTGTACAGGCCCGTCTGGATAAGTACCACCAACTCATAATATATTCCACCACCAAACAGCAAGTGTCGTTATATTCTAGTTTTAAGTGTGAGTGAGCCAGTGGAACTAGAAGCACAATGCATACATCTTAGTACCTTATCTTATCGTCTATACTCGTATCTTAGTACTGTGAGGAATAGTTAATATTTCTTACGGTGCCAATGTCTGCGGAAGGTGGTACCACTTACCGTCAGGTGGGCCATTTGTGTATTTGCCTATTTACTCACAATAAAAAAAAACTTGAAAATTTAATAATGAAATCAACTAGAGATTTAGTATAGTTGGTTTAACTCCGTCAGTTAAATTTATTGCCCTTCACCGGATGGCCGTTGTAATGCAGAAACGTCGTCGCGGTAACGGCCGACCTTCAAGTAGATGAGTCGGGGCGTGGGACCTGGTGTCTGTCGCCGCAGAGGCTGCTCTGAAATAATCATATTATATTGTGCCAATCGTGAAGATCGTGTTAAAAATACGTATCAGCAATTCAAAATAATCTAATTTAATAACCCATATATGTATACATATGTGGTTAAAATATTAGCATAATTAAATAACTTTTTCCTTATCACCGTAATTAATAGTAATAAACCATCAGGAGTCTCAAGGAAGTCTTATATTAACCTGGCTTCTATTCTCTCAGATCGTATAAGCTCGCGTCCAGACAGGGACAACCGCACGTTTTTAGAATCGCGCGATTACCGCGCGAATCTTATTCGTTTGCGGGTATCTTCTCGATAATTTAGACGTTATCGCCACAAATGCTACATCGGAATGGTGCAGCACTTTTTCGATAGTTAATTTAACACAATAGTGCCTTTTTATTATTAATTTTTTACTTCCATCGTCAATCGGTTACCGACGTTTGTAATCGCACGATTTCTGCGTGTCTGAATGAGCGCTTATTGTCTACGCCGTTTTACTAATGTGCCAATAAAAAATGTGGACGAGCTCATTCGTTCTTTAATAATGAATTAAGATTATAATTAAATTGACAGCTCCATCGAGGGTAGGTTCAGACGTCGACGTGATACTCGGACGGACACGCATTAATATAGATGGGAATTTTATTAAACAAGTTTGGCGACCGGTACGATTTTAAAATACTTCACTCGTCGCTTAATTGATATCGACGGATAGTTATATATTTGTTTGAATTCGGTTCATTTAATCTGTCTTTCAATGTTTTCTGAAAGATGTAAATGTGAAGAAAAAATATTCATCGAAAATATGATGAATCGTATATTACTTATATACAGCCTCATAACTCGGTCCGACCAATTAAAAATTATTGGGTTTTCATCAAAAAGTAATAACTTGAAACCAGACAGTTAACAGTATTACCGTCACTCGTCAGGATTGCGTTTGGTTGTCCTGCGTGGTCGCGTCAGTTGAATTTCCCCCCGTTGTTTGCATGAGACAGGCAAACCTTTGAATAGATTTTAATAACGCTTTTGACAGTTATTTTTTTCTATTAATAAATTATTGCGGTACACTGAAAAATAAAAACGGAATAGTCATAAAACTATCTCCATGCCTGACGTACACAATAATGCATACGCATAACGTTCATACATAATAAAAGTCACATTATTTAATACATAACTCCACGAACACACGGATTATTAAGTTCCGTGTGTCTCAACTGCCACCATCGTGAGAACTTGGCGTGACGCGGCTCAATGATGTTATCTAGCGACATTTACATATGATTTTTGTCAAACCTCTTTGACCTTCCGCTTATACTTCGCCCTTATTACAATACCAATAGGGTCTCGAATGTAATGATAATTATTGTTCGAATATTCTGAATGGAGAGACCAGGGATGTCCAATTCGATAATAATTATGGTCGCTTCGGTACTAAAACTGAAAGCTTTGTAACTAATTTCTTTGTTTAAAATCGGATCTGAGATTTTCTTTGAGTAATTTCCCGCACGGTTTAGGTAATCAGATCATAGATAGGTTTTGTGTGAGAAAAATATTTTTCTACTAGAGTAATTACTATCTAATCGGTGGTAGCTTTACCTTTAAATAAATCCTATAATAAGACGATTGAAAGCGCTTTTAAATCTGATTCGATAAAGAATATTTCGATTTTCTTATTGAGTTATAATCATGCGATGGTCATTTAAAATTTATAGTAACTAAAGATCAATCCAAAGCAAGGAATTAAATGCATAATGAAATTATTCAAATTATTCAATGTACAATTTTCTTTCAATTTTGACATTTTCATTGCGTAATAACATTTAACGTAAAATATCAGTTTTACTAGGGTGACGTCTCTTTATAAATATAATAAGATCGCGCGACCCTCGAGTTACAGCTCGGGCAGCGCACACACGTAATTGTCATGACACGAACGAGATAACATCCAAGTATCGTGCTCAAAGCATTCCTCGCGTCTGGGTCAGGGCTTGCATTTGACTATCTCCCATCTCGCTATCAGCCATCGGACGTTGGAACACCTCGGGAGGACTATTTGTACAGATTATATGGTAGCCTGATGCTTTTGATATGCTCTTTAGTTGTGCAAATATTTCAACAATTGTCATTTGACGTCAACGCAAGTCATGTCAATCGATTTTCAAGTAAATTAGTTTTTGTTTGCGGTTCGTTTAAACGATGAATTTGTAAGGAAGATGTTTTATTGATTATTTAGGATGGCTTATTTTGACTTTTAAATGAGGTCGGACTTAGCAATAGCAAGGGTTATGCTACAGAACATTTCATGTACATTTTTGGTATCGTTTGTTCCTTTTCTTAGTCCAGAGCAATTAAAACGCTCTTTCTTTCTTTAGCTGGCGAGACAGAGAACTTTAAGGGCTATGATTAATTTAATTAGAAATAAACCGATAGTTACCGAGATACATTAACTTGTGGATAATTAAATTAATTGGATTTCGCTCTTCGTATCAATTATAGTACAATCATTTCTTTAATATTTTTTTATCGTCACAGGTTATGTTTTTATATGATCTACAATATAGCTAGTATTCATTTATTCAAACAATTCGTTTTATTGCTCCAACGAAAAAAAAAACATCGTCTTCTCAAAGAAAAAAAAAATCATTTGGATTATTTGCTAAAGAAAAATAATGTTCTTCTCGTGGCATTTCCATAGCGTCATGTTCTAAGCTGTCCAAATGCCTCCGCGTATTACGAACACATCACTATCATGCCGTTAATCTGTCGCACCGAAAGCTCCTATATTAATTTAATTGGAAAGTACCACTCAGCGAGACGGAGACAGTAAACTGGTCGGCGTGTCCGCGACTACCGAGTTCCATTATATTTGATATAACTTAGTGGCCATTGTTTTGTCTTTCTTTACCCGAGGGGCTTTCCAGTTCGTTGATTACCTGAGTCGGTTCTCAAAATCCTTCTTTCTAAATGAAAATCAAAATCAACTTTATTCAAGTCGGCTCTTATAAACACGTATGTAACAGGATTTAATCTACCACCGGATTGTTACGTAGATTGCATCAGGAAGAGCCGACTCAAGTTATTCAACGGTTACTTTTTCCATAATTTAAATGGCATATATTAAATCTAAGAATAATACAAGTCTTTCAGTTTTAAATTATTTAGGACATAAACTGCCAAAAACAAGGTTTCAGATCGTTGTAGGATTTGTCTCGCAATCACTAGCAGGCGAAGGCAATGAAAAGCTTTTAAAAAAAGCTTACAATCCAACTTGACTTTTATTACAATATATCGTCGCGGCCACTACGGGCCCATGTGAACCCAACAAAGATTTTACTACTATGCTCCATTAGCCTTCTCGCAGGAGAGCCTGTTCGGCGCAGACTAAGCAATTCGTATATCACGTCTGATCTACCAAAAATCTGATTACCATAGTCAATAAACGAATTGGATCGTAGAATTGCCTACGAGGTGTTATTCAAAGGCGTCCCAATAAAAAACGTTTCATATGTTTTATAAGTTATTTGCATATTTTGTTATTTGCATTTCACAACCCACGTATGTGACGTGAAACGTCGTTATCCGTAACTCAGAAACGGTCGATCACTGCTGAACAACGATTCGTTAAATACAGGAACCGGGGTCAAGTGACACGTTAAAGAAAGCCTAGCTGGCCTGAGAAACCTTCGAAAAATATAAATGTTCTGATAAATATGTTACAAAATATTTCGTTTTTAATTATTATTCAATATTCATGTAGCGTTAAGTGTATCTGCCAATGATTTCGGAACGAGTTTATGAGGTTACTTTAAATGGTGGACTTAATGTGTGACTCGATCGTAAATAAACTCAATGTTCGTCATAAACTTAACATTAAAGATTATCGCTTTTTAAAATAAGCTTAATTTCCATTAAATTGTCAGCGAATTGAGAACGGACCTCACATGCGTTACGTCATAAAAGTTGTAATTTGAATCGTCAAACGTACCATCAATAACACTTGACCCGCACGATTTTTAAATGTACTACCATTTTTACTCGAGCCTTTTCAGATATATAATATATGAAATTTTTACTAAAGATAAAACATTAAAAGATGCTTTACCTTTTGGATTTTAACAAAATGTGGCATTGGGTCCTATATTGTGTTCTACAAATTGTATTGGCATTTTTGATTTTTTCTTGCTGTATTTACATTGTTAAATTTTACAATTGTAAATTTATCTGCTCAATATTTTTATTTCAAAAATCATTAACAAGGTGTACTACTCTTTTTTTGTATTATTTTCAATCGGTATTTCTAATTGAATTCAATATTCTTATATGTTTTATGTTGAATGATGAAAAAAAGCAACTGCTCATTTTCTAGCTGATTCTTTTGAATACAAAATCTATTCGGTGTTAACTTTCCATTGAATTTTATCGTCTTTATTTTAAGATACCACATATGCCCTTAAGGCCTCTCTAAGCTAATTTTACATTTATTATAAAAATACATTCACCAACATTTTTATAAATATCAAGTTTCGGGAATAAACTTGACTTAAAATTGACTGTTCAAGTCAAGTCATCTTGACAGTTAAAATACTGTACATTACAGAAAAAATACGTGCCGTTACTCTGAAGTTTATAGTAATTAATTGGTTAAATAAGTTCCTATCTGACCGGAGATCATGTCGTCAAGGCAATTAACAGTACTGTAACATTTTTATTCGGTATCAGCGCAGCGAGCCGTCCATCTCTCCCCGCTCCTTAAGTGGTCACCATCTACGTAAGATTACTCTAATAGCCTTAACAAATCTTATCTACAGATTTGGTATTTTTGTGTTTAAATGATTTCGTGGTTTAATTAATTGATCACGATTATAAATTAAAGTTTGGAAAAGTGTTTAGGAGAAATTTGTAGAAGACATTTTTGTGGCGTTTGATGTCATAATACTGTCGTTGAAGAAAACAAAATGTTTATATATTTTTATTAATTGATATTCTAGAATGTAAGTTTGGAATAACAAATAGTATTTAATTGAAATCTAATTAAGATAATTAAACAGAGTTAGACAAAGATTAATGATGATTTTATAACTAATGATTTAGCTGGCGAGCACAAGAACATTTGTATTGCAATTTTATAACGTTTGGGCCAGCACTTATATAGTGTACTAACCGGCAGACATTCTGTATACATACATATATATATATATATAAGTTATCAAGGCGATTGCTCGAACGGTTAGAAAGTTACGAACGGTTTACTTGGTGGTAGGGCTTTGTGCAAGCCCGTCTGGGTAGGTACCACCCACTCATCAGCTATTCTACCGCCAAATAACAGTACTCTGTCATGTTGTATTCCGGTTAGAAGGGTGAGTGAGCCAGTGTAATCACAGGAACAAGGGACATAACATCTTAGTTCCCAAGGTTGGTGGCGCATAGGTGATTTAAGGAATGGTTAATATTACTTTGTCTATTTTTCACCTTTGTCTTTGTCTATGGGCCTTTGTCATTCATGTAATTTTTCGCCTTTGTCTTTGTCTATTCGCCTTTGTCTATGGGCGGTGGTGACCACTTACCATCAGGTGGCCCATATGCTCGTCCGCCAACAAATGCCATAAAAAAAGAGTAGTTGTGCTGCAGCGCCATCTATTGGCGAGTTACAACAAAGTTGTTAGCATAGAAACCCTCTCCGTGTAAAAATACAAATTTAACAAATTTTAATGGTAAACATGGTTACAGATGTGTAAAGCATATTCGGTGTCTAATAATCTCAGATATATATTATTCGTTTATGTATAGAACACTTGGAGGTGGCATTGCTTGGTATTGTTATGCCCGGATTAAGGGGGAGTGAGCGTATTTACAGATGTTACTGACATCACTTCTTAGTTAGT
Organism: Vanessa tameamea; assembly: GCF_037043105.1. Classification (NCBI taxonomy): domain Eukaryota; kingdom Metazoa; phylum Arthropoda; class Insecta; order Lepidoptera; family Nymphalidae; genus Vanessa; species Vanessa tameamea. The sequence continues at coordinate 11,542,149 of NC_087326.1, read as the reverse complement.
AGTCACACCTAGGGAACTAAGAAGCACAAACCAAATTTAAGCTAATGCTAGTGATGTGAGGAATAGTTAGAACTGTTTAAAACAGTATCGTCTATGGGCTTTGATGTTTACTTTAGGTGGCCTTAAAGTCAGCTTAAAAAGCGTGTGAAAAAAGTCCATGGACTAACTGTGCCAATATGACAATTACGGATGAGTAATTCGAAATGTTGAAAATGATGTAACCCGAGTACGTCCAGCAGGTGTATCACAACCGCTGACTCACGACATCTGAAGAATTATAAGTTCCATTTATTTTAAGTTTAGGCACGTATCGCCTTTTATTAGTAAAAAAATAATTAAGCTTGCTTGAAATTTTCCATAGTCAATGCGTTAGCGACTCGAAACGGCGAATTATTTATTGTGTCGCAGGATTGAGTCCAGAAAAAATGCTTGTAATCCAGTAGGTACGTAATAGAATTGAAACCTTATTACGATACAAACGTTGCACTAAAATCGAATCGAGATATTTTTATAGGACGTTTCTGTTAAATTGATAGGATATACTTGTTATAATATAAGTACGTAAACAAGTAATAAATAAAACATTATGTACCGTTTGTGTTCAAATAAATTAAAATAAATACAATAATCTTTTTATTAATATTATGTGTTAAGCAGTTCGGACATACCAAGTTTAATTATAATCCGTAAATATTTTAAAATATGCTAATTTCGGCTTCGATTTCTGTTAAAATACTAAGGGCGTATAAATTTCCAATTTAATTTAAATTATAGATTTCATTACGACATCGGGAAACGAATATCTGTCAATAAAACTTGTAAAAGTAGTTTATATGAGCATTGAGGACATAAATTATACATTACGACCGAAATCACTCAACTACGCGTGTTCCGAGCTGACACTACGAGCCGTGCGGTTCGGTATCGGTTATCAGTCCAAGTAAATGCAAGCGCTCATAATAATTTAACATGTTATTTACATAATTTAATTGGCGACATAGTTACGTTTAGTTAAGGTTTAAGCATTTAGGTCACAGAGGTTTTAGAGATCGTTCATTTGTATTGACATTAGATAGCAATGGAATTCATTACTAAACATCCTGTCACTGTGTGAACGAAACATTAAAAGTGTAATTAAAATGTAACGCCGTTTCGAAAATTATAGTTTTCCGTCCTTTTAGATGATTTTTTCTTCGAATATACATCAATATTTAATAAAGAAACAATCGTTAAAACCGGTTTTCACTGGGCAAAAATATCGAGTAACAGACAAATGAGTCCACTTGTTTTCTACAATTATTCTACACTAGCTGTGCCCGCGACTTCGTTCGCGTAGTTGTCGGAAACACTATCATGATTATCGTTTGATTGCTCACGTTGGTTTTTGTTATTATAATCGTCAATAAGATTTAATAATATGTTTTACAGTACTTCAGCGTAGATTATATTTTTAGTTTTATTTTCTTGTGGTAGAAGAACATACTGATTTTGCCCGCAACCCGATCTTGACAACGCGACATATAGTTGGCCGTGTGAAAAGCAGTCTTGACGTAAATAGATTCCTACGTGTTTAAATGTTTGGCCCTGTGATTTATTAATGGTTACGGCAAAAGATAACTTAATGGGAAATTGAATTCTTTTAAAATTAAAAGGTAAATCATTCGGAATCATTGGGATGCGAGGTATAAGCACTGTTTGACCAACTGCCGGACCATTCAAAACTGTTGCAACGATCACGTTATTGCGAAGGAATTTTACTTGAAGGCGGGAAAATTATCGCAGCACCTATTTTTAACTTCAGGGAATGTGGTGGAAGGCCGCTCGGGTTTAAAGAATTGAGAAACTCTTGTGGGTAATGGCTGCATCTTCTTGATCCATTACATTATCAATAGATGTGTAGGTAGTTATATCGCCTGGAAGTTTGGTTAAAATTAGGTCGTTAATTTCGTCAACGCTACTATTTCTCGCCGCCAATATTGCCCTTTGACACATCCATTGGTAATCTTTATTTTCTATTTCGACGATATTAGGGTAAACTTTTGATATTAAATCCTCTATGCTAGTCACTTTTTCTCCTAAATCGCGATCAATTTCAATTTTATTTTCAGAATGAGGTACTTTTCCATCTCCTATTAAAAGTAACTTTGAAGGAAAATTTGTACTTCCTCCCCCCAAATGTGCTCTCATATTCGTAGATAGTTTTAAGGTATGGACAAATTTCCATAACGGTGAACTTTTAAGGCAAGACCTTACAATGTCTGCTCTAGTTCCTCTTAAAATTACCGGTAAAGTTTGTCGAAAATCCCCAGAAAACATAATGGTAATCCCACCCATAATTTTATCACAACTTCTAATATCTCTGAGAGTTCTATCTAGAGCCTCTACATGAGCTCTATGGATCATGGTACATTCGTCCCAGATAATTAAAGAAACGTCTTGTAAAACTTTACCCAGAGGGCCATTTTTGCGAATAGAGCACACGCTATCTTTTTGTAAAGAAACAGTTAGAGGCAGTTTAAAAGTGGAATGAGCTGTGCGTCCACCTGCTAATAAAGTTGCCGCAATTCCTGACGACGCAACTGCCAAGGCTATTTTTCCCTGAGACCTTACTTTTGCTAATATGAAATTAGTAATAAAAGGCTTTCCAGTTCCACCTGGAGCATCCAAAAAAAATATTTTTCCTTCGTTAAAACGAATACTGCACATAACACGATTGTACGCCGTCACCTGGTCATTAACTAATTTTGGTTCATTTTCAGTAATATACTCATTTAATTCATTTACATCATACGGCTTCCGTAGTGCTACTTCTAAAGGATCTAAATTATTATGTGAATTATTCCTTTTTGATGCAGGAAGCCCAAAATCAGTCAATGATTTATCTGAAATTTCATGAATTTTATCTTCAATTAAGATAAGTCTATCATTGTATACGTTATCAGTATAGGTTAATGTTATATCCTGATTTTCATTACGCATTCTGTTTAATATATCTTCACATAAATCATTGCGAAATTTATTCCATAACTATAAGGGGTAAGATGGCTGGCAAAATATAAGGATGATTTGATTCCCGTTGTCGATTCACCGAAGTTCGGAAATTTTGTAAGGCTAACCTCTGTGAACGTTCAACGCTCGATTCCCTAGCACGATGTTGTTCACTGACCGTTCTTTGATTAGCTAACCTCTGCGTATTGTCTTCAGTTGTTTCATTGCTACGCAAAAGCCGCAGACGCTTTGCATTAGCAGTCTGCCGAGAAAGGTTAGTTCTTTTTCTAGGCATTATAGTGACGAAAAAGATAAAAAAAATGTAGGTATTAAATTTAAACCAAAACGTATCTTGTAATCAATAAAAACAAACATATGGTAAATAATTAAGTACCCGATAATATAATGAAATCTGTATTGAAAAAAAAAAGTATTATAAAGGTTATTTAATTTTTTTTTTTATTTCGATATTTTATCGTAATAAAAAAACCATATATGTTTTAATAAACAAAAACCTAACCAAATCAGAATAATTATGCAGATGACAACCACTTCTAATAAACAAAAATTTTGACAAAAAAAAAAACCGACTTCAAAAGAGAAAAAAAATAATATGCTCTAAAAAGTAAAAAATAATTATTCTACAACTTAATAATCAAGTAACTTATTCTACTTACCAATATGTAGGTACGTTCTGTGTTTCCACGCAGGGAGATAAGTATGTACCTACCCACTTTAAATCTAACTTAACACAAACCTATGAATAACAAACAATGATTACAATATTTTTTAGATTTAAACTATGTAAAATGAAATTAAAAATATTTAGACTATTTAAAAGTCAGCAAAGTTATTACGATAATATATTATAGATAAAATTATTGTCCTTTATAATAAAAAAAGGATCATTAAAATTGGTTGGCACAATTTTGAGTTATTCACCTATTTATCGCGCACATACATAATGCACATTTAAGACTTATATCGTTTTCATAGGGATACCATCATCGTAACAGGATAAAATTAAAATGGGACCCCACGGGAAGCACTACCTTTCAAACAAAAAAAAATTATCAAAATCCAGTGAAAAGTTATGAGGTAACAAACATATAAAAAACAAAAAAATACAGACGAATTGATAACCTCCTCCTTTTTGAAGTCGGTTGAAAACAAACAATATTAACTTAAACGTAATAAGATAAACAAACCGAACAATAAGAAGTTTAGATTGTTTCTCCTTTGGTGTTATTATTCCATAAGGTGATTATAGTACAACCGTGTTGAATATGCTTGAACGTAATAGAATTTACTTGAAATATTGAACTACTAATTTATTTGTGTAGTCATTTTAATCGATATTCACCTATTTGCTTATTTGCATAATTTATTTTCTCAGTGATGATTAATCTGCATCGGTGAAAGTATCGCTCGCCATTTTGAACTTTTTTACGTGTGTAATGTAATTTTTATACCTTATTTATACCGTGAAACGTTTGAATTGTTTACTTGCAAAGTACGAAGGAATGTTCATTGAAATTTTATCTTATATCGTAAGTTAAAACTACATCAGATTATGATTTAAATGTAATCGATTTTAAACGATAAAAAATAATGAGCAAATAAGCTGATAACAAAACCTAATTTTGATAAATAATTTAACTATTAAGAATGTTAATTTTTTTAAGTCGTTATGTGCATTGCTACTTCGCAGAACTACACCCGCGGGTGAGAGTGGCGAGCGCGGCGGCGGGGCTGACCCGCCTCCCCCTCAGCCGCCGCCGCGCCCCGCCTGCTAGCACACTCTTAACAAATAGACATATAGTGTCACGGACTTTTTTTTTATTATTAAAAGAGGAATATATCTTTCATACACATTTTTTGAGTAACTTAAAACGTTTATGTTGCGCACGCATCGAAAGTCCATAAATGTGAATAATTTTCCCCGTTTTTGCAACATTTCTCACTGTCGCTGCGCTCCTATTGGTCGCAGCGTAATGTTATATAGCCTAAAGCCTTCCTCTATAAATGGACTATTCAACAAAAAAAGAATTTTTCAAATCGGACCAGTAGTTCCTGAGATTAGCGCGTTTAAACAAACAAACAAACAAACTCTTCCGCTTTATATATTAGTATAGATTTAAGAATGCTTTTCAAATTAATAATGACTCTCACCTCGAGAGACACTGATCGAGTAATCTGTCGGAAAAAATACTTATCGAAAACGGTTCAGTCGTTAACCACTATTTATTAAAGGACACAAAAAAAACGAAATTTTTTTTATTGAAATAATTGATCCCCGCCTATTTTTTTGATGTCGGTTCAAATGTAACAAGAGGCGCATACAGAAGAAATACCAACTGATAAATTTCGTAATATTTCTTAGAATTTGGTAAAAAGATTCACTTTATAAAACAGTGAACGTTTATAGAGATAAGTCATTCAACCCTACATGTACACATGTATGCGTGGGTAATGTCAGTCGTATTTAAATAAATATTTCAAACAACACTAATTCAATTCAATTCCTTGCATAATGTATTCAAATTGTGCATCGCAGTCGAAGTCGAAGCATTCAATTTGCCTATTAATTGTCAATAAGCTGTCATCAGATCAGTAGTGCGATTCTGCAAAAACCACGTTAGGATTATAAACAGTTTTCATTTCTGAACTCATCTCGATACGACCTTGAATTGAAAAATATTTGGTATTCCGTAACTATATGTCATATCCTGTAAAGTGAAAACTGTGAAGTGAGATGATAGTGCAGCTACTTTTATTGCGGGTTTTTAAAAAAACATTTTCGATTAAATATTTCTAAAAAACTGAGGATTTAAAATATCAATAACGTCATAATTCATGATATAATCAAAATATGTTATAAATAATTTATTTTATAGTTTAAAATAATTTGTAACGTAAATTCAGATACATTTTATTAATATATGTCTGAACATAGACTACCTTTGCATGAAATTTGTAAAAAAAAATTATCAATGTAAACAAAAATGTTTAATATGTCAAGCAAAATAATTAAATTTTATCATTAAACCAAGAATTTAATTGAATCGAAAATTCTTTACTACCTTTAATTATTTCCGTTTGCCTTTATTATGAAACCCTGATGATGAAGTAAGTACCTATTTTTCTATATTTATTTTATATGTTCGAAATTCAATAGAGCGAATGAAACCGATACAGTATAATTATATAATTTTTACGTTATATGGCCGCTACGCTGGTCATTATATCTACATATAATTTACTGTATTCTTTCATTTTTAACCTATTTAGAATGCATCCTGAAGGTGCTACTGCTAAAAAATTGTACTACATAATATACAACTACAACTTTGAGTGATCACTTTATCCTAAATTAGTTGATTCAAATCAATTTTCAATTCAAATTTCGATGAGGGAGGAAAAAATGTTTGGGATTTGAAATGAAACATTAAAAAATGATATACATATTGTTGTTTTATTATTTGTACAAACAGTTTTTGTATATAGATATACACATTATTATTATTATAGTCTTCATTTATTACATTGTCGTTCAAATAAACCAAATATAAATATTACAGTTAGATATCTAGTTGTATATAAATAATTATAATATTTTGTTATATTATTGACATTCTTTTTTAAGTAGTGTAAAGTAATTAACATTTAAAAATTCATTACACTGAATTTAAATAAATAATTGAACTACAAACATTTCTAATTATGTATCTATTCATTTAATTATATATTTTTATATTAATAACATGCTTTTTAAAATAGTGTACATCAACTAACATTTAACAATTGATTGCTCATCGTTTAAATAAATAATTATATTATTCGCAATATCTAATCATTTATTATTTATAATAATTTATATTTTTCAAATAACTAGGCACTTATTTATCTTTTATTAATAACACATTTTTAAATGCGTTTTATCTGAATTTCTTATTCTGTCTTTTAGTTTTAGATTTAGTATATTCCATTGACTTGAAATACTTGTAATAGTAAGTTTTTTTTGTGTGATTATTAAATATACAAATGTAGATTAGACATGACAGTATGCAGGAATCCGGTATCTTTTTCTTCAATTTTAAAAGAAGATTCAATTCAAGTATTTACTTATTGCTCCAAAATCTTTACCATGTAGCATCTATTTGTCTGTATAGTTTGTCATGGTGTCTGGTTGTGGTAAACTATATCTGTTTACCCATTATTTATATTTTATATATATACCTGTATATATTCTAGTGAGTATTGTTGACTTTAATGGGTATTGATTGGTAGCTGTAGCGTTATATAAATTTGCAATGCATCTGAAACAAAATTATAATAAATGGATATGTTAATTAGAAGGAACTAATTCCATTGATATAAAAATCAGCAATTATATGTTAAAGAAAGATCTTTGTAAAATTGTAAACCTCAGATCAAGGCCTTAAAGTTTAATAGGTAAAGGTTTTTGTTCTTCTATATTTTTTATATCTCATTAGAACTTCATTGACAATGAATTCTTATTCATTCGTTACTGCAAGATAAATATTATTTCATTTGCTTTAATGTTTAATAGTAAAATTTGCTTACTTATGTATACTTACGTTAGAAAAAACTCTTTCCGAGTGATAATATCATGCCAAGGTGGCTTTATTTGGTCCTCGAACACGTTTTGAATAGATCACATAGATTTACAGTTTTCACTTGAGCCCTCCGCCACATTATATCAACTTTTAATTTGACGTATTAAGTCGAAGTTAGTTTCATTTTTTAAAATCGAAATCGTGTTTGAGAATCGCAATTAATGTCAAATGATACAGTTCTCATTAAAAATGAGTTCGTATTACTTAAAATCCCACAAAGTGGCGCTAGTATATATCTAATTCGAGTTTCTGAATACCAAATATAGTTTTCATTAAAAATTCCACATGTGGAATCGAAATATGAGTTTCAGAATCACCTAGCTGATCGCGCCGACGGAACGCGGAGAAAAACTTCTTCAAAGTACTCGCTCAAGCTAATTTTAAGGTTATGTTTTCATATTCTCTGACTAGAAACCACTTATTTTTTTGGCATGAGGTCAAACAATATTGTAACGTTTAATATAATATTATATCATATGACTTAACGAATCTATTCATGATATTGTATGTTATAGAATTATTTTTAATCTTAATTATCTTGTATATCAGGTTTTATTTACGGTAAATAAGATATGGAAATTCCAAAAGTCTGCGAATTGGAAGAAAAGGGTTTGTGGTGGGGAGGCTGGAAACTAGTAATCGTTCAAACAAGGCGATCCGGTAACTGTCATAATGGAGAAAATTGAACACCACGCTGCGATAAGCTATCGACTAAACAAAGAAAATCTACTCATAATTGAGTTGAAAATAACACATATTGAAATTTTAAAACTAAAGTTTGGCTTATAATTAGATTGAAAGTAAATTTTTTATAACTATTTATTCAGTCGTATAATAATGCTATAATATAGTTTGGTATATTATTGCCTACTGAAGTATTTACCTGTATGCATGAATGTTTGTTGTGTCTCGGTGCATAGAAAACGCAACAACTAGTGAGTCACCCTCGAGCCCGGGCATTAGCTGCTGCAGTCAGTAATTCAAAAGCAAAGAGGAGTAAAAAACCTTTTTCTAATAAAACAGCCATGTTCTAACGTTCCAAGGTGACGTCACGGGCATGATTAATATGTTCTTTGAGAGCGTCGCGGCGCCGACGTGAGCATTCGTCTCAGCTCTAATAGCGCGCCCTGGACCGCCTCGCATGACAAGTAGACGGGTGTATTCCCGGAACGGGAAAAATGTACTGTAATGAAAGACATACACTGTTTATTCGCTATTTTTACTTTATTTTAAATTCCATTAGTCACTATATTATGTATATATTTGTAATACATTGGACGTGTTTCATTAGTGTGTTCAAGAACTCAATCACAATATATTTTGATTGAGAATGTACTTGATTCCTCATTTTACGAGTTAAATTATTGACATTTTTAATGGAAAACGTGTTTCTACATTGCAACTTTAATAAATTATATTAAAATTATTTTAACATATAAATATCATTAGATTCCTAGATATTTCATGACTATTGTAATATTATAACTCATTAATTCGAGTTTAATTTTATTATGGACATGATCGCTACATTCATAAACAAATAAAATCACGTGAATTGTTTATTACATGATTTCCTAAAACATTAGTTAGAAAATGTTTGATAGATTCGTATAATTTTTTATTAATATTTATTCGAGAATAAATGATACCCATGTGTGTATACATTTATAATCATTAGAGACTACAGGACGATAAAAACAATTACAACATGAAAAAAACATGTCGGTATGTCGCAACGAGAGAGATCGCTCTGTATTCGGGCCTCGTGTCCGTCGCCATGACGACGAGACCTCTTCATCAAAGATATTAAATGTTGACTAAAAATAACTTGGACGGAACACGGGAGTTTGTATTATTTTTGTCGTTCGTCTTAATTTAATCTAATTATTTAGTCTTCATTTTTAAAAATAGTTAATCTGTTTAGCGTAGAGATGGCCTTTGTACGTTATTTCTTGCTTATCAAATACATAAATTACAATTTATTCAAATAGTGTTTTCACAAGAGACAATTTAATAAATTATTATTTTAATAAATAATATACCTAACATCCAATTATTTAATTAAATAATGTAATATACATTTAAAGTTACCAATGAGTTAGTTCAGAACGCAGATTCTATCGCAAATGAATGATAAGTAAAGTAGAGTACTAGTTACTCTTATTTTGGTAAATATTTACCAGGATAAAAAATATATAACTTTGAAACGTTCCAAACATTTTGTTTCCAACGACGGTCTCACATAATTTCAACGATATTCCTTTACCTTTATTTCGAATGAAGATATTGAAAACACTCTTCGTAATTTGATATTTTCACATCAAAATACCGTCAAAAGGAACGTAAATCTTAAGTTACCATTACGGAACAACAGAAGCTTAAATAGTTAATAAAAAAAAATCGACTGGCGTTTAGTAGCGAAGTGTCACATTACGATAACAAATGAAATAATAATAAATGGGATTGGAATTCGTAGAGCCGATAGCCACCTACGTGTCAGCGAGAAATTTACTCAGTACTTTATTAAATTGGTGATTTAAAAACGATAAATTGCCTATATTTGCATTTTATCTAAAGAACTATCGCTTCTAAGTGGTGCTATCCGTTAGAATTGAATTCAATATTACATAAACATATAATAAAACTTTAAATATAGTGTCCTATATATACTATGTATGTTAATTATATATTGTGTCTGGTTGGATGGTATTTTGATAAATCTTGTCACTTTAATTATTTTCTTTTAAATTGACTTGCGAAAAAGAGTACGTTTATATAATGCTTATTTTTATCGATTACTGGCTGATGGTTAGAACGATTTGCACAACTTTAATTTAAATTTTTAAGTAACAGCCATCACGTTATAATTTTGCTGTATTGACATTTCGGTGTCTCGGAGTATGTAACGGCGTTGGCGTTCCGACTCTTTCCTTTAGCGTGCACCTGTCTTTGCGCGCACACTGAGACAATATCAGGCAGAAAAAGGACAAATAATATGTTATATTAACACTGCGTCGTTCGATACTCCGCAGGCATGTTATATTATTACCCTACAATTTAATTTACGCTTATGTTGATATAATTTAAATTTTAGTTACATTTCAATAAAACAATATAGAAAAATAATGCTGTTGACGCTGAAAATAAATAAAAATGCAAGCTCTTCTTGTTTGGAATACATATTTCTAATCTTATCTCATAATTTTATATAATAATTTATTTTCAAGGCTTAGAAACCTACATAGAAGAATGATTTCTGTCTCTCCGTCTGCCCAGGGTGGGACTTGGTACTTATATTTTCATTCCAATATTTTCCACAGGCAACGGAATATATAATGCTAGTCGGATTTTCTTGGAAATAGAATGATACTCTGTCCATTAGAGTCGGATTGGTAATTTCATTTATACAGATCTTATTTACAATCTTATACTTATAACAAATATTTGTGGTAAAATTTTGTTCAAAATTTTTTTATAGAAAATAAAGATTTTGTAACTAATTTATATTTAACGTAGAATAAATATATAATATGCATCTCACTGGTATTTAAGTTCAATCACCAACGAGTCAACGAACTCGTCCGTTTTTCTCAAGCTGAAGAAAAAATTTGTCTCTTGTCATTGTGGGCGATCTCCGAATATCTTTATCATACTTGTGTGGTTTATTCGGAAGAGAGTAATATTCTAAATTGCATCTGATAACGAGTACTTGAGGCTGGAGCCTCCAGGCGCACGATAGCATCAGACCCGCCCTTCACGTGTACGACTTGTACTGCTTTAACGTTACACGAAGGGTCACAGACGAACTTCGGCAGGCTTTCATATATGTTTGTATATATATATATACTTTATCTTACTTTTAAATAAGGAAGAGTTCCATCGAAGCAGTCGAATAATATTGACCCATTATTACTTTTTACAACAATTATTCCTCTTGATGTAATAATATTCACTAGAGCCTAGAGCTCCTACTAAGTGGGGAAGAAAACAGTGCTTGGGCGCGTGCGGGCTATTGAGCATTATCGGCTAACTATATAAGAGTCACAGGATTAATTCTGATCCATTTTTATGATATATGTCCATATGTATTTATAAGAACATTCTTATAATATTTGACGAGTATGTATAAATTGCTAAAGGAGATCAATCTTGATAGTTTACTTGTAAATGTTACCCTCTAAATTGTAGAATCCTGATTAAAAAGTGTTCATCTTTCGTGTGTTCAAATCCAGATAAGCGCTGATGTGCTATGCAGTACTCTCAACTCCGTCCTCATTAGGGAAGCAGGCCTTCGCTCAGCATAGGGATATAAATAGGCAGTAGTACTATGCAAAATTAAAACGCTATTGAAACAACTATAGGCCACAAAGACATAAACCGTCGTTAATACTTGCTTCCTACAAATCGAAATAGACGCAATACCGCGGAGGGTACACTGAACACCGCGGAGAGGCGGGACCGGCGGCGTGTGATGTATCGCCCGGAGACGGGTCGAGGGTTCAGACTTCAAAGTTCGCTTTACGCTGTTTCGTGATCAAATCTAAAATAGTAACCAAACTAAGAAGACAGCATATGTGATCAGTTATTAGTTAACGCTTATTGTATAATGATGATATCAAATCAAATCAAATCAAAATATACTTTATTCAAGTAGGCTTTTACCAGCCTATTTTGAATCGTCATTTAACAAACTATTTAAATAAATATAATTTTTTTAAGGAAGTTTCTGGAAATGTTTCTCTTAAATTCTTTACACTTCTAGCGACATATCACCTGTTCAACATCATTGGTCAACATCACTAACAACAATGTATTGTTGTTAGTGATTTCAGATAGAGCCCTTGTTAAACTTTCTACGTGGAATGATATCTGGAGATGCAAGTTTATGCCTACGGTGGAGGGTAAAAGGTAATATTAATATGTTCTGTGGATAAATCAATCTTATATCTAGATTTCTAAACACAGTCCAAGCATTGGTACGATTTGATTTCGAGAAACTACTTAAGCTAAGCCGGTTTTGCACGTCATGCAATGTGCGGCCGTCGGTAGTCAGGTGCGCACGAGATCTATGGGCTGGTTCGAAGTGAGAGCTAAACGTCCGTATCGATGTTTTTATGCTAAATTACCTTTTGATCCCCATTTGTTCATATTTGTAAAACTTGCTGCATATACATATATTAAAGCAAGCTTGTCGTGGAGCGATGTCATTTCAAAGCCAATATCTAAGAAAACGGTCATTTTTCTAAAAGAGAAATTATTAAAGTTAACAATGATTTCATAAGAAACTATAGGATTTTTTAAATTTATTTGGAATCAAACACATCCTCAACATGAATTATATATATTTGAAATAAAATATTTTGATTCAATCACTCGAGCTGCTCTGCCAAAATCCTTTACCCTAAAACACAGTTTTCCCACTACCGTCAGCGACTGTACTCAACGCGCAGCCTATCGGTCGAATATTGAAAAACTGGTATAACAAGGGTAGGAACTCGGTATAATTTATAGAGGTCGCGAAATAATAACATTTATTATATTCGCACAGCTTGTTCGGAAACTCGTTCCCAAAATGGCGGCTGTCAAAACAAAGAGCCACAAGATGTCGCAGAACGTGACCGAGATACTAACGATAGATTTCGTCTCAGGATATCTCGTGAAGCTGATTAAAACAATTAGATGTATGTCGGATGTTCGAGATAGCGTCGTCGAGAGATGAGAGATATTAGACGATCCGATTGGCGCAATGAACCGGGACATTGTTTTAAAGTATCGGCTTGATTAATAGCCATATGTTTTATTTTGATGTTTGCATGTAGAATATGTTTAAAAAGGTATACAAGCATCATTTTTTGAAAAATAATGTTATGTGTTATGTATTTGTTGCGTTCTTACTTACGAAGTAGTCTATACACATTTCGTAAGACACGTAGTTTGTCAATAAGGAATTTTACATTATGAAAAGTTGTGATAAGTTTGAGAAGCTTAAGTTTAATTAATTTACTGAAACATGAACGTGGCAGGGACAATAGAATGTTGCGAGGAGGATCCACGACGCAGACGTGCTGCCGGTCCGTGATATTAGTAAAACTAAAATAAGCAACAGTCTCAACGTGTACCACTGGATACTTAGGTCTTCTCTCTTTTTTGAGGAAAAGGTTTAACGCTTATTCCACCACTCTGCTCCAATGTGGGTTAATGGAATACACTTATGGCAGATTTGTGTTCGACACGTGAAGCAAAGAACGAAATGAAATATTATAAACATAAAGCACACGAAAGGACAGCGGTACTTGCAAGATTCATGTATTTTAAACACTCAATTCAATTATTTTAACTGATACTTCCAATATGAACAATATTGGAATCAATCAAAATTAATATATGAACTCGTCATTTACACTGAGTGCTCACAGCTTGAGTTTACATTCACATATCATATAAGTATATTATTTTCTGTACGGAATGAACGCAACGACAATAATCTACTTCCTAATATAGTATAATCTTTATCTTAGACATTAGATCTTTTCGGGTAAAGGACTATTTATTTCCACTTTATTCTAAACAGCCAAACGTTACGGGAAAACGGGTTCCTGGTTTCGTTCGAATTTAAATTCGTGTCACACCGACAGACAGGAGGGCAGAGAGGGATGAGGAGAGATTTGAGTGCTTTTCGAACAATATGTCGTAAAGAAGTTTATCGAAATGATAATTGCTTTCATACTTTTTGTTGCAATGTGCTGTAGTATTTATTAGAAACTAATTTTTATATGAAATCAAATATTTGCAATTAATAATGACAATTTTTTCAACCTTTAAAAAGATACAGTCATGGATCTCGAGTGATTTTTTGTTAAAATACCTGTGTTTACTTTTTAAGGGAAAGAGTAAAGAAATAGCTTATATTCAATAAAAAGTCCACTCTTCTCTCAAGGAGAATGTTTAGAGTCTATTCCATCACGCTGCTCTGCGCAGAAGAGGAGATACGGGTTGCTTCGCGATGACTTCCTTGACCGCCTCATACGAGATGAAATATAACTCTATGAATTTTACATAGTTCTAAACAATCACACCTGAGTAAACCATAAATATAAAAAAAATACTTACGTCCGACACTTCTTATTTCGAAATATTAAATACAGAAAGAGATGGCCCAGTGGTTAGAACGCGTGCATCTTAACCGATGCTTGCGGGTTCAAACCCAGGCAAGCACCACTGAATTTTCATGTACTTAATTTGTGTTTATAATTCATCTTGTGCTCGGCGGGGAAGGAAAAGATCTCGAGGAAACCTGCAAATATCTAATTTCAACGAAATTCTGCCACATGTATATTCCACCAACCCGCATTCGAGCAGTGTGATGGAATATGCTCCAAACCTTCTCCTCAAAGGAAGAGGAGGCCTTAGCCCAGCAGTGGGAAATTTACAGGCTGTTAATGTTATGTAAAATACAGAAATGTTGTATCAAATTTAATCTTAAAGTATCACTGTCATTGCGGTCAAAGAAATAATATTTAAAATAAAAATGTAATTAATTATTTATAATAACCGACAACACATAAACGCAAAACGTATGACCTCCATAAAGTTATGTACTTATGATATTCAATTAGAGACACGGATCATCGTAATTACTTACTGGAAGTTATGCTAACGACGAAATAAAAGGCGGTTTTGTTTAAGTGAATTAAAAATACAACGAGAAAGGGAAATTGTTTTAATAAAATGAAATGAGAATTAACGTAATAACACGTTTCGATCCAGGGACCATGTGATTAGCAGTTTTACAGATATTACCAGTTTTATCGCGCAAAATAATCGCTACGATTTAGATTTAACGATCTGTAAAGACGTACAATAAAAAGATCGGACGAGTTTCTAAATGAAAAATGTTTCAATAAATTAGGTAAAAAGCAATGTATGACGACCTCCGTAGTCGGGTAGTGTGTACACCGGTTTTCATGGGTAAGCTACTCTAAGGTCCCGGGTTCGATTCCCGGCCGAATCGATGTAGAAAAAGTTCATTAGTTTTCTATGTTGTCTCGGGTCTGGGCGTTTGTGGTACCGTCGTTACTTCTGATTTTCCATAACACAAGTGCTTTAGCTACTTACATTGGGATCAGAGTAATGTATGTGATGTTGTCCAATATTTATTATTTATTATTATTATAATGTATACTGACAACTATATTAAAATATAATATTTATTATTTTATGAAAACAGCTGTACTTATAAATATTATATAAAAAATCCGCTGAGTTTGTTCGTCAGTTCTTCTCGAGTCCGAGGTTCTTATTTCTGAACTGGTGGTAGATTTTTGACAATCAATAAGCAAGAGTAACACTTTTAAATTGATTAAAGATTTTTCATTTTGACTTTGACAACGAGCAAAACAACAAAGGAAGGCTGAAATGATTTCTGTCGGTCTTTTCGCTAAATGAGGAGCGGGATAATGTTCATACTAGAACAAAATTATTTCTATTGTATTGTTTCAATAACTCTAATTTAACCGGCTGTGTGGTCTTGTACAGGTCTTTTTGGGTCACCTACCCCCTAGTTAATCATGTCCGGTTCCAGAACAAGAGATAAAAAGAAGTGTAAGGTGCCACTGGATATGGCTTTAAAATTAATTTATTATCTGTGGGAAGTTGTCAGTCATCAATGCCATTTGCCAGGTTGCCTAACTATTTTAAATAAAAACTTTCATATTCAGTGACCACGTGAACAAAGTTGATTTGTTTTTTATAATCTTGAGATTGTAAAATGTTGGTTTTATTATTTTGATTGGAGTCGTTAAAATCAGTTTATTGGATAGCTTTTATTAAATAATTTTTCAATTGCTGTTAATCGGCTTCTGGTGTCTGAGTCAGCCGGGCCGGTTTTGACGATCAAATTGCGAATTGATTTAAAATATGTTGAGGTTGAAAATGAAATTTAATTGCAGTTAAATAATAAAGCGGTTTTATTTGATCTTTGATTGATTTGATGGGATAAAATTGTGACGCTGTTCTTTATATGTCCTGTAGGTTAACTGAAATGAAGTTAGTTAAGTTTATTTAATTGTATGTTTTTAAACTGTTGTATATTCTATCTTTACTAATCAATACTATGCAGCGATTCGATCAAATCGATAGGTGGGCAAGGATTTAATCAACATTTTGAGGACGATGATGATACTGCTCATTTCTCTAAAGACTTAAGACTCAAGGGTAATCTGGCTTGAAAAATAATATAAATGAATACTCCATATTGTAGAGATATTAAATTAAGGCATTTATTTGTTTGCTAGTAGCGGATTAAGAGAATACGCTTAACACGGTGTTACCTACTTTATCTAGACGCGTTATATTAATTAACTAAAACGAATACAAAACGCCTTCGTTTTATCGTATAGAGGTGTCTCAATCGGTGTACTAACATCATATTTTATTATACCATTAACTCGAAGCTTTTAAAAGATAACAATTAAGAGGCAAAGTGTTGTTCTAACGATATGTTTTTTCGAGTATTTCAAATAGATAAACATATTTTCGTGTCTGTGGGAAAGAAGGCTGTGAGGCGTCCGTCAGATTCAGTCTCGTCTCGGACTCGTCTTGTTTAATATACATCGCGTCATGGCGATGTGGGTCGGACCGGTCCTTTAGTAACGCTAATTGACGTTCGACAGATAAACTTACGCAATCACGAACCGACCGATAAACCTCTTAAATCAAAAACAAAAGTCCACCCTAAAATCATCGAGATAAAGATAATTTTTCATTGAATACAAATTTCGCAGAGTTCACATAAGCATTCGACTGCGTGAGCAATAAAGAAAGCTATGCGAACCTAAAATAAAAAGTTACGGGACATTGATCTGTTGTATTCTGGAAATAAAACCCATTTTATTGAGTGATCGCTTAGTCCTTGTCACGTTTTATATCATTGAAAAAACTGAAACCCGTTATGGTGAGGCAAGGTACTATTCTGGGACCCGTGTTCTTACTAGTTTATATCTTAATCTGTTGCAGCAAAGTTCTGATTTACTCTTGATGAGTGAGGCACTTATCACATTTTGGGACGGAGTGTCGGTTCTGCAAGCCGGAATGCCTGGTGCTGCGGAACCTGTCCGTTGACTCAGAAATGCACTCGATGTTGACTTTGTAAAATACACGTCTGATTGCTCTCACTGTAGGCTAACCTGCGTTTTTTCTTCTCGATCTGAAGTATCGATATTTCTGATTTATCTGTCACCATACACTACCGGCTTTTATTTATTATATCGCATTTTTGCTATTCTGTCAGCTGTGAACATAACTTTACTCGAGTTGAAATTTATTTTTATTGCTTATATTATACTATTATAGCTTACATACATACATAAACGAGTACTAATAAAATAAATTACATAAACGGCAGTATTTTGTGTAACATTCAATCGTTTTGGGTTCATCAATCCGAAGAAACATTATTAGCGAAATATTTTTGATACTGTTAATTTTTTAACCATATTTATACATTATTATTGAGGTTTTGATCTAACTGAACAACCAGCTCGTGACCTTAAGAGGTGTGAGCTCAGTCGAATAGTCGCTAACATGAAAAGTATGATTGCGGTAAAAACCCCAATATAGTACTTAGCGTTATATTGCGCCAATGTCAATAGTGTTGCCGGTTTTGAAATAAGATCGGTATAATAATGGCTTATATAGCCACTTCAACTTTTGTGGTAGCTCGTGCTTATAACAAAATAATGTTATTCTCAGCCCCGTACATTTGTATAATTTTAAAGTACGAAACAACACGAAGGCCGCTTAACAAGTACGTAATAAAATAAAAGCTATACCCATAAAATTAATTTACGGAAACATTCAGCTGCCAAAGCCCTTCTGAACTGAGCGGTGTCCCCTGTGGCCACTTAATTTCATTACTAATTCGCTGGACGTACCCACTGAATTAAAATGGCCAACACTACCCTCGAAACGTTTACTTTCATTCTAAAATAATCCTTGTTGACATGAATCTACATTTTTTTCTCTCGTTTTTCCTGTGTACGTAGCGAGTGCGTTAATGTCGTTTTACTGTTCGGTTGGAAGGCCATATATCTAGATGGGCCGCGAAGTTTTTTTAATCCGTAATGGTCGGGAGCCGCTGATAACGATAGCTGCGGCGAGGTTTGGAAGAATTCGGAACTAAGTTCAGTGTTTCCCATTATTTTTAACCAACTACAAACAAGGAAAGTAATGTGCAGTGAGCAGTGACCTTGGAAAATGCCGGTGTTGCATAAGCGCGTATATTTGTGTGCTATAATAAGACCATTCTCAATACAACAATTACAATACAGTAATGACTTAGAAACAACCTGATAAGGTATTTTTATTTTTTAGTTTTTCAGTGCGATTCCATGAAATATGTTCAATAGTTTAAGAAATAACTTTACTGGATTGTTCTAGAACAAGACAGTTGACTATTTCCCGGAATTTGGTTCCAGGAAGTTTAGTTTAATTCATATTAATATTGTATTCATTTTACATACGAGTATGAACACATTTATGATTAAATCAATTTTTAAGCTTTCCAGAATTTTTAATAGTACCAGCTTTACAACAAGTTAGAATGGGATATGTTTTCTTTGACGGAATAACTCCAAGCAGAGTTTAGCGTTTATTACCGTTTAGCACCTCCAGCGAAGTCATCATCCTTAGCAGTAAAACGACAAAGTGTTTGAGATAAAAGGCTACCTTGTATTTAAAACACCATCAACAAAGAGCATCTGTTCACGTTCCGTTGGAATATATATACTCGTTAATGTTTTTATGTTTTGGTAAACATAATAATAATTAGTGTTGAAAAATTATGTCTTTACAAAACGTAAGTTTAAGAGCCGAGATGGCCCAGTTAGAAAGCGTGCATCTAAACCGATGATTTCGGGTTCAAACCAAGCAAGCACCACTGAATTTTCGTGTGCTTAATTTGTGTTTATAATTCATCTCGTGCTCGGCGGTGAAGGAAAACATCGTGAGGAAACCTGCATGTGTCTACTTTCAACGAAATTCTGCCACATGTGTATTCCACCAAACTGCATTGGAGCAGCTTGTTGATGCTCCAAACCTTCTCCTCAAAGGGAGAGGAGGCCTTAGCCCAGCAGTGGGCTGCTAATGTTATGTAAATGTTAAGTCCATTTGTCCTGATCACACTATTTTATATTAAGTTTGACGAAATAAATTATTATATTAGAACATCCTTTATTCCTGTCTCATCACGGCGTAATGATTAGTACGAACTGGGTATTCAAAAATGTACACATGGTTCTAGAAATATATCCAACATAGTTTTTTATTAATTTACCAAATGGAAACATCTATCAATGTGAGATCATTCCAAAAGCCTTGGAACAGGTATTTTGGCGATTAATGAAAGAAAGTACTAAAGTACTTCTAAAGGACAGTCTACCAAGGTGGATAACACTAATTTGTTAGTTACTTTACCGGTAAAGATGAATATGTGTTAAATTGCTATTATTATATGCAAAATTTTATTTGGTGAATGAACCAGAATAATTACTTTGGAACCTTTTGGGCATAAAGACGACCTAAGGAGTGACCTATGCTTATTAATGCTACAATATTCATGGGCGTTACCACTTAACACATTTAGTTGCGAAAATAAATTTAGAAATATATTTAAAAACTGCAACAGTCTTGTCGTAGTTCATATCGTTAAATATTATATGACGTCAAGTTCGCTATAAATAGACAACATGAGTTATTACGAATTAGAATCTGACCGCGGAATGTTGAAATATGTCCAAGGCAGATCATTAAAAGTCCTGCAAAGCATAGTTTTCTTTCTATAAGGAGGCGCATAACGCAGCAGCGGCCGTTAGTCTGACAGTTCAATAATTAATGTGCGCGTGGCACGGACACGGAACTAACCCCGCGCCCACCGCTGCGCCGCATCGCGGGCCGCGGTGAGCGATGAAGATGAATTGCTCGCCGCACGACGTTATTGCATTATTGAAATTGTTCACAAAGCCATTACCATAATCATCTTTACCTTAAGGTTTTTTTTTTAAATACACAATACGAGACTCGCGGTATTACTTACATTAAAAACTTTTTGTTTATCTTAAAAATTAATTATTATTGTAATTATAGCCAGTATCATCCAGAATGATGTAAAGCTTCCAAGGATACCAGAAACATCTAAATCTGTTCTTGAAACATTTACATTTAGAAGCTACGATTGAATAAAAAAATTGACGTTACAAATGTATTCAACACGTTTTTCGGGAGCAGCGAGGTGAAGAGTTCCTGCAACTTCAACCATAAATGATGCGAACACCTTCTGCCCCGTAGCAGTATATGAGTTCCTCAACGAAATAAAAAAGATATAAAAATAAAGTATTCATATATCAATAAAACCAACCCAATTGAGACTATATTTTAGTGAATTCTGTAC
The DNA here is from genome assembly GCF_037043105.1 of Vanessa tameamea. NCBI lineage: Eukaryota > Metazoa > Arthropoda > Insecta > Lepidoptera > Nymphalidae > Vanessa > Vanessa tameamea. The sequence continues at coordinate 11,521,077 of NC_087326.1, read as the reverse complement.
AACATATTTTATTTTATTGCACTGAATGAGCAACAGACACTTAAAGCAAAGCTACCCGTTTCATTCCGCCATAAACTCTCGCAGCGTTGAATTCTGGCCATAAAGAGCCTCCCGTTTGCATTATGGCCCCTAATACCTGTATAGATCGTTATCATTCATTAAATGGTTATGGTAAAGTGCATTGATCGTCAGTCGCTATGTGAGAACATTTTCAAACATAGTAGAATATAGACTTAATAATAATACCAAACCAGTGCACAACAAATATAGACATTTATATCACACGACGGACCTGATAGTTTATTTAGTAATGGAGTTAGTATTCTTTCATTCTAAATTAATTAACCAAATTCTAAGAAAGGACGTTGACAAATCGATGGTTTTGTTTAAGATGTTTGTTACAGATTCCGTCCGATTCCGATTCGGATTTTGTTTGGTAGGGTAAATTTCCTGTTTGGTCCCATTTAAATTTAAAAAAAAACCATCCTGAAGGTACGAAGGTATTTTCTCAGAGTAGTAATTGAAGTTGATCTTTTTTTGATATATTTTTTTTTATTATTATTTAATTACTGCAATCTATTAAACGACTGCCGAGCTTTCGCGAGCCACGATGGCCGAGTAGGGCGTGCAGTACATGCAAGTCTAATCCGAAGATAGTGAGTTCAAACTCAGGGAAGCGCCACTATATTTTCATTTTCGTTAATAATTAAGTTCGTGGTGGTGGTGAAGGAAACATTTTGAGGAGACAGATATGTGTTGGAGCAGATGATACAAGCCCAAGCCTTCTCAAAAGTTACGTAGGCTCAGTTGTGAGAAAACGAAGGTTTATAAAAATAAACAAAATGCTTATACTTTTTATCCACTAAACTGTTATTACATACAATGTGATACTATAGATGTTTATCAGTACGTTTCACGGGGCACAACTAGTACGCCAGCCCCCGGGGAGGTGTCTGTCCGTCAGCACTGTATTTATGTTGTCTGCTTGCGTGCTTGTTTGACATTGCGTGTGACATTTAAAATATGCTTCATGATATTTTTAGTACAACGTGTTAAAAGCCTACTTTCATATTTTTATTTTTTGTAAGTTGTAATATTTTTATTCATACATGATATCAGTACACCATACAGCTTTTCATCCACCACGTGTAGTCTCGTCATGTCGCTCGTGAGGCTGGACACCTTCCTTAATAAAAGGACGATTTACTGCAAAAACAGTATTTGAAATTTATCTGTTTGTTCTCGAGACTAGCAGGTACGATAATCATACAAACTCTAACTTTATAATAAAAATAGATAAGCCACAGTCCGTGATTTATATATTATCTTCACAATCTTTTCGGAGCCGTGAGTTCCACTCAGAAACACAAAAAATACGATTATATATTTTAAACTTTATATAATAGGATTAGTCTTTTCATCCGTTCAGATCACTATAAACTCAATTTTCCGTTTATCCGTTATCGCTGATAGGGGATTTGATTAAGCTATTATCACCAGGACCCCACCTCTCCTCCTTCAGACATCTCGCGGGCGTGTTTTGAATAGAAATACCATTAACACGGCATCGGCACGTGGCGTGAATCTGGTTCAAGATTTACGTAATACAGACGGCATGATGTGGACGTTTTCCCAATAATTATATTAAACAAACGCACACACTAACTCAGGCACATCTCACCTAGAATTAACGAACGTTAATGGAACGCTTTGAATAATATAAATAGAAGTTCGAGGTGACGATTATTGAATGATTATTTATAAATTTTCGTATTTGTTCGTATTATTTTATTATCCTGACCAGTTTCGATGAAATGAAAAGCTTAAATCTTGTGTTTGCCTGGAGTTGCTTATGTTCTCTATGCCTATTGAAGTATATCTAGTAATCGGACAAAGGTGGCCTCTCGTCTTAAGAAGATAATTGTTAACTCGGTAGTTAACTATCGAGTTGATTGCCGGTTTTTCTCGGTAGAATATACTTACTTTTCTTACTTTGATTTGAAGAAGTTGCTGCAAACAAATTCCATAACGTCGCTACACTGCGGGTTAATTACGTATATAATAAAACGACCTCATTATTGTATTGCTTTATAGGTTACCTTTAAAAACTACAGATTCAAAGCAATACAGACTCAATCCAGCAACAAATATTGAAAATTTAATTTAATAAATGATCCGTCGTCAGTGATTGGAAGTCGACAGTGTCCCGTACGAAAAGCACGTAATTCCGTCGGTCCTGCGCCTGTATTCTCTCCGGTCGTGTTGGATCGTCGGTCCATTCGACTATATTCTGGGAATACTGTGCACCTGTGTTTGCCGTTGCACGAAGGTGTACTTTTGCAATGTAATCCAATGTACAGTTGTATAGAGACGCGTTGTTTATAAAACACGAACACCAAATGCTTTGTCGGTGGAAAGGCATCCTTAAGCTCAATCCCATAGAATGTCAGAATGTTGTTACACTACAATTAATGTATTAATATTTAATTAACGATATTTTCGTGTCCATTATAATTAGTGAAACAAGCAAAAACAAATTATTTATAAGAAATCCTTATCTATATAAACGATCTCCTCGAGCTACCCCAGAGTGTGGGAAAGGTTAATTTAATAAAGTTTAATGATGAAAATTAAAGGTCATTATCAGACGACATGTCGACTTGAATCAAAATCTTGAAACGGTACAATTATTTATGTTTTCGGAAACTCGTTGAGGTGTTATTTTAAAGTAATTATTTCATTTTTTAACATTGTACGGTAAGAGTAAATTAAACATCAATTTCCGACTAATAAACGTAATCTATTAAAAATTACGTTGAAAGACCAGACGAACAGACATCATTATAAACGAATTACTTTTTTCGTTTCAGTTTTGCGAATTCTTTGGATAATATATTGTCGCCACATTTCCTGAACCGTATAATAGAAGAAAAAGATTGTCTGTAAAATGCAAAGCAGGACAATCGACACATTATCCCGAGCTTACTTGAACAGATGAACGTAGTAACGCGTTCGATACTACTTACTTACTGAGTAATATTACGGTTTAAAGGAGTAGTAACTACGTATCTGTTAAAACAAGACCCTCTCTTCGAGAGTACATATAATTAAAATCAAAATATTATTTATTTAAGTAGGCTCCTATAAGCACTCAGTATTTAATTCACGAGTATTAAATAAAAATCTACCACTGGTTTTAAATGTAGATTATATCGAAATTTTCAAATACAGTACACAGTCAACTACAAATTTATAATTTGCAAAACATGTAGCGTAGTGCAAATCAAAAAAAATATGCAAATATTCAGATGTTATGGTGCGATCTGTAAGTAGTATCGGTTTTGTTAATCGTGGATGTACAGGACCTGAAGACTGTTTAAATTGTATAACCTTTCAATGCGATACGTGTTGAGAGAAGAACTTTCTGGAGGAGGATGTATGTTTTGGCGGTAGCTTAAGCTGGATTTAAATGATTGATGTCGGTTGCTTGGGGATTACTGCCGAGCTGAGTTATATTTTATTGTTTTTAACATGTGTATATATACATTGATGTATATATTTATTTTACAAATGTATTATGTATTATATCATTCTAATATTAATTTGTTAAATCTAAAGACCATTAATTCCACTAAGTATTTTAAGGTTATCTAGATGACACATTTTTTACACAATTATTTTAAAACAGCGTAAAGTATTTTTTGCCTATAATTATTGTGTTTCATGTCCAAGACAAGAGCGTAAAAAAGAAACAAAACGTGTGTTTGCAGGGAAGAATATTGTAACTGTAATACTTTACATAAATAAATGTAAACCATTCCTTACATCGCCAACGCGCCATCTTGGCAGCTGAGATGTACCCATAGTTACACTGGCTCACTAACCCTTCAATTCTGAATATAAAAATACTAAATATTGCTGAATGTTAGAGGAATCTAAAGGGGTTATCTACTGAGACGATAAAGATATATGTAATCACGGCTACATAGCAAATATCTGTTAAAGAGCCGACGGTAGCTTCAGCTTCCAGTGTAATTATTTTGATTGATTGATTAACTGTGCTGTTTGCGTCGAACGAGTATAAACTTGTTACATCTCATGGCTTTAGCTCCATGTGTAGTGTAATTACAGGCACAGAGGATTGCCGTCTTGGTACACATTATGCAGTTAAAATTACTTCACTATATAGAGAAAATGAGAAATATAACACGTACTGTGTAATTTAGATTCCTCTAAGTCATCCGTCTAAATTCTTCGTTCCTTCTCGGGCGCGCTGGGAGAAATATCTTCGGGGATGAGCATTTTATATTGCGAGCTCGTTTCCTATATTTTGTACTCTAAGTATCTGATTGATTTCTTCGTTCTACTTTCCTATTACCTACACTCTCACAAAGTGGCGTTTGATAGTTTTATTCGAAATACCGAATAGTTTTCATAGAAAATTCCATTTGTGAAATCGTAAATACGGGTTGCAGAATCGCATAGCTGGTACGAACAATAACGTGTTCAATGATAAAACGTGTAGCGTCTACATTTGGTATATATTATATAACTAATATATATATATAAGGTAAATAGGAATATTAGTAATAAGGTATTACTAATATTCCTATTTACCCCACCAATTAAGCTTAAAGCATGTATTAAGAGTGGACACGACGATATCCCGAGGAGTCAGGATCGATCCTGCGACTTTTTACATCACTATCCTGAAATCATTGCGCTATTGACGCTTTAAAATTTACATTTGATTTATAGAATTATGAATTGAGAATGTATTAAAATAAGGTCTTATTATTTTTTGACTGCGACACTAAGAGGAAACGATGAATGAAATATAAGATTTATTAAATTTCAGTCAAAATCAAAATATACTTAATTCAAGTAGGCTATTACGAGAACTTTTGAATCGTCATTTAAAAAACTATATTAAGTGAAGCTATTACCGGTTCTCCCCAGTAACAGGACAATTATTAGAAGAACAAAATTTATGAAATAGTAACAGGCACATTGCGTGGGCCGTAGAAGAATGCTACAACCAATTCAAATCTAAGAAGAGATAAATACAAAGAAACCATAGATTTACGTATTTCGTGTGTGTTATAGCCAAAATACAAGTAGTTGTATACAAAGAGTTCTTCATAAATATATCTTTATTTATAATACAACACTATTCCTTTTAATTACTTATATCCTCCTTAACTTTACTTCCAAAATCTCTTCCAAGCCATTTTTCGCCAATTTGTAATGAATATTACAGATTATTTAACCTCTCGACCAATGAAATCACGTCGATGTAATATGTTGTTCCACACAGCCAGACAGTCAGTTGATCCAGCTTCTTGTGTGACTGTTGCGCTGGTACCCAAATTAAAATTAGAACAATTATTATGATGCAAAATTATAATTGCATAAGTTTATACTTAATATTATTAATAGGTGAGTTTGTTTGTATGTAGATTTGTATCATTGGAACTAATGATCCAATTTAGTTTTTACTTTTAGATTTATATATTACTCCTAAGTGTTATACGGTATAGATTATAATTATGTCGTATAATCTTTTTTAATAACGAACAGCACTCGTGCGAAGTCGTTGCGAGTTTTAATAAGTATAAACTGACATAATATCGTAATATATAACGTTATAACTCTATCGGAGTAGATACATACGGGTTCACTTAGCTTATCTTTACCCTTTCTATGTATGTACAAAAATACCCCAATAAAGATTCCATATTATTGTACACTGATATACTTGTACTTATGCTGAGGTTTATATCATTTTTATGCTAACCATATACTTCTAGTCGACTTTCTCGTTACATTTAAATATAAACTGCTATTCAGTGAATCGACGAAAACTATACAAGTCTTTGTGAATTGACAACAAAATCCCTAAACAACCCCAAATTGGGGACTGTTTAAACTGAATACATTTTCTTAGACTCTACATCCAATACCATAAACATTAGTACTTTAGATTCCATTATAGCTCTTATCGGGATAGAAATAGATACGATTTTAGTTTGAAAACAATTTAATTGCAAGATAAATTTCGGTTGAATCAGATGCGCTATCAAGCGAACTAGATCGTTTGAATCGAGTGCACGTACTGGCCGGCAATTGACGTATCGGTTCCGTCTCGTATTTAAATTGTTTTAGTCGTTGGGCCTCGGAGCGATTGTATCAATACAAAATACTGTCCCATCTCTTGCGTAAAAGATAATTGTAAAAATTTCAAATAATCTCATAACTTATTATTTGTCTGATCAAAGATTATCTCTTTTAAAATAATGTTTAAATAGTTGTCGGGTAGGCTTACTTGGATGAAAGGTTTTTTTGGGGCTTAAAATTTTAGAGAAAGTTAATCGTCAAAATATTTTAATTTTTTTCCTAATCCTGCATTTTAAATCTGTAATGTCTTCGAAAATATTCATTTAAAGTACATGCTGTAAAGGGCCACATTGATCCATATTAAATGAACAATGTATTTAAGGTATTTAATTGGATAAACATTATTGCTGTATCGCTGAAAATATCTTCGTAAATAAGAAACCTCTAAAATTTTTGGTGTTTCTCTACTATATTATGCATTAAAATCTAGCGATATATGTATATATATATCGCTATTTTTATTATATATATATATATAAATAATCGTAATAAAAAAATAGATTAGAAAACCTATTTCAAAGGATTAATTGAAAGTCGTATCGTAAACTCTAAAATCTCATTGAACTGCATCGAAACAGTCGGGCTGGCTTCAGTAATGGCCGCGCGATTTATTGAATAGACTCTGACTGAGTTTAAATGTAGCAGGTGCCGTTTCGATATGTTGCGCTTGATTGGCTTTAATTAAGAAATAAATAGCACGACTTATATCATACAGTCGCTCATTATTCGTATAAATTGTTCGTTCATTCAATATTATGACAACATAATTGGTTAAAGGGCCGATGTGGCGAAGTGGTCGAACTTGAGTTTTAACTGATTATAAGTTTTCGTATTTTTACTTAGTGGTAGGACTTTGTTCAAGTCCTATTCCTATAACAATACTTAGTACAGTATTAGGGTAGAAAGGTGAGTGAGCCAGTGTAACTATAGGCACAAGAAACATAACATCTTAATTCCCAAGGCTAATGGTTTTTTCTTACTGTATATGAGTAGTAGAGATCATTTACCATCAAGGTACAATTGGGAAGCCTGCCCATCGGTGGGATACATGAATATGCTTCATTTGAAGAAAATGTCTTTGCGTCAGATAAAATCTACCTCATGTGCCTTCACTGATCTATATTGGAGCGGCGTGGAGGAACTACCACAAAATGTACCCCTGAAAAGGAGACGAGACCTTAACCCAATAGTAGGATATTTAAGGGCTGTTTTCAATTAATTGATTCCCAACTATATGCTATGTGGGCACACGGCATATTGTTGTGAAAACAGGGAAAACATTGGCGGTGTCTCAGATTCGCTTGAGAAATTTTGAAATTGCCTTATGATGATTATTATCCAATACAGACTCGTACAAGATAATTTGTTCCATGATAACAAATTATATTAACTCAAGGAGTTTCCCTTATCCCCCTGGACTAGACAACTACAAGTCCATCTCGGCTTTCCAATACATTATAAGGGAGACTAGATTGTTTTTGCACAGCTTTTTGCTGGCAGTCTATTGAAATGAACTGCACTCTGCACATTTAAAATTTTCAGAAAGGAAATAAATCAAAACGAAGAGGAGTCACGAAATGTAAAGATCTTATGAAAAATGTATGTAAATTATAATATCGTCGCTTTACACAATGGACGGGGTATAATTCAATCACCGCTATCGCTGCGCCCCATTGAGTCGCATCACGGGACTAGAACCCGCTACTGTTTTACATATGAATGAGTCTGCGACGCCTTCACGCCTGCTCGCTGCTCGTTATCAGAGATTGCTCGTTTGGTGCAGACCTTTGTGTGTTGAGATTGAAAATGTTTACATATATCAGTCGAGTCGCTGGATTTATACATTTTGTCAACCTGGTTTGTTGCACCTTAAAGAGAACCAGTACGTGTTGAATTTTACCACGTCGATACGATTACTTTATATTTAAACCAGCATCATAATCACTATTAGTAAATATTATGACGTTAATCATTCGTTTCGGGAAAAGTTTTAGTATATAATATAATAATAGTCAACTCTGTTTCATCAGATAATATCTCCTTGTTATACCTATAATGCTTAGAATGCAAGTAGGTCATTTGCACTCTATTATTTTAACTACTTCACTATTAATAACAATAACAGCTTATTACCTTACGCTGTCAATAAACCTGGTAATTTTTTTTTATATTTAAGGCACCAAAAGTTAAAGAAGTAAAGTAAGGTTGAGATATAGCTTTACGTCTGCTAATTTGGAAGCAGCGATGTCACGTAGACGAACGAATTAATTAAAACATTAATATACATATCAAACCCAATGTGTTTTGAAAATCGCGCAAAGACAATAAATCAAACATGGAAAACAGTGTTAGTTAACCGAGAAAAACGCTAAGTAACAATTGAAGAGTCTTTGGAGACGTCGAAAGATCTCTTTAATAATAATGACGTTGGCGAGTCCATTTATAACTACCATAATATGTATGTGTAATGGGAGATCCTAAAAATAGTACAATCATAAATTAATTATTTATATGCCGGGTTTAATGTAGGAAACAAAATCGAAGATAACTTGTATACATGTCTTTGTGTATTATGATTCTATGAAAAATTGGAGCTGCGTGGTGGAATAAATTCCAATCTCCTGATATAAAAACCCAGCAGTGGGAATTGTGTCATTTACGGGCCGTTATTCTACTTTACAAAATGTAAATAGTGAAATTCTTAAATGAAATATTGAAATAAAAATGTTTTATATCTCATAAATAAAACTTGCACAAATTGAAATTGAATATACAACGACGTTAATAATATATTTTTTTATTTGCAGGTAAGGTTCCGTTCACACGACCACCGATCACCGCGAGTGAGTACGCATGCTAATATATCGGCGAGATTCAGTGCTATTGCCTCGCAAATAAATAGCCTTTAGAGCCTTTAGAGGGTCCTTCGCCATTGTACAGTTTGGTAGCTTGGTTGCGCCAAAGTGAATATAACTTTGACGTCTAACAAGTGGACGAGTAAACAGATTTTAAGGTTATAAATTGTTAATTGGGTGATTGTTATTTACTCATTCGGAAACTCAATATGTTATACTCGCTTAAGACTGCGTAGGCGATGTAAAGTTACTGGTTAGATCATGATTCTTTGGACAATTATACTAATTGAATCTTTCATAGGTTATATATCTCGTGATAATCTTATTGTCGTATTGGTCTAATTTGGCAAATATTTTAGATGAAACCTTATACAAATTTATTATAATAAGCATATGATGCCAATATATTGGTAGCATAAGGACTCGTAGTTGAATCAAGATGTAATTTATGGAGGTTATTTTAACTTTTTTCTAAAAGTTATATGCATAACGTGGTCAGCATAGTACATGATTTTTTTACATGTTTTTGAATTTAACGTGCTCTATATTGTTGTATTTTGATAAGTATCATAAAGCCGGTGTAACTACATTTACAAAGAACATAACATCTTAAATCCCGTGGTTGACCAATGCAGTTATACCTCTTACAGGGAATATTTTAGCTAATTACTAATATTTGTCCGTATCCGTTCCAAAATGGGATAACGTTTTCGCTGGGTATAGTTTGCAATCACAGCAATGGATGTCGCTTGGTTGCTTCTTGGTAGCTAAGCGTAAGTAATGTACGCGAGCCCTTACAACCTCAGCACGGTATGACTTTTAAACGCAATTCATTTGAAGTTGCAGCCCTCCTCAATGACAGTCTAATGGCTGATCTTCGCCGCAGATAGTTCGTGCAATGTTTACTCGCTGCGCCGTAATAACTTACGAAAATTCCAATGTAGATACGAACTAGCTTATACCCACAGACCAATTCACATTCGTTCCATTATTTTTTTTTTCTTTTGTTTATAAATGGATCATTGACCATTTTTCACAATTCTTATAATATCTATAAACAACAAAACATGTTTAATTCCTTCATTAATTAAGATACCCTAACTGAAGTTCGACTGACACTAATAAGTACTTAGTATAGGACGGAAATAGGACGTGCCTGTATAGAGATCTCGGCAGGATCATGGCAAAGCAGGTCTTGATAATTACTGAATCCAGACTGCTACCCAAGGTAACTTCAAAGAAAACTAAATAACTTTTATCAAACCGATCCTAAATTCGAAACCTGTAGCTTTACAACTCTGTTAAGAAGAAGCTAGTTCAAAAAACGAATCTTACAGTGGTCGCATATGACGAGAGTTACACACCTTGGTGATGAGCTAACATTAACATTATATCCCCTCGGAAAATTAGTTGGTGTCATTTCAAGGTCAAATCTACCACCGAGCGCGCTAATGGGCCAAGTCTGTTATACATTCTTATATGGCAGGAAAACGAGGAGATCTCTCTCTTTGAACATTTACCAATTATCAGTCTACATTCCATTCATTTTACAAATATTTATTAATTTTCGTGTTAACTGTGCCACAGTCGAAAGCGTCTTCCGACTAGAATTATAAATTGAGGAGAAGGTTTGGAGCATATTCCACCAAGCTGCTCCAATGCGTGTTGGCGGAATACACATGTGGCAAAATTTCGTTGAAATTAGACACATGCAGGATTCCTCACGATGTTTTCCTTCACCGGCGAGCACGAGATGAATTATAAACACAAATTAAGCACATGTAAATTCAGTGGTGCCTGCCTGGGTTTGAACCCGAAATCATCGGTTAAGATGCACGCGTTCTAACAACTGGGCCATCTCGGCTTTTTTTTTTAAAGCACATATAATTATAATTTCATTATTTTAAGCACAATTTAGAGATAAATTATTGATATGGCTTTATACAATTATTTAAATTATATGTACATTTAATATATATTAAATTTTATTATTCGTACTTGAAAACACTATAATAATATATGACTAAATTTGTTTAACATTACTGCCAACGGTTGAGTATAACGTCATTTCAATATGAGACAAACATAGACAGACATCGCCCTACATTGCGAGATGATTATTATTATTATTAAAACAAAATTATGAATTAAGTAAATACATAAATTTCAATAAACATTATCGTTATTGGAAGTATTTCCCGGCTATATTCTATCACTGAAATGACTTCGTAAGCTAACGCTGACGGGCGGCTGATATTTCTCCTCCAGACTCGGAGCGAGGTGATAAATCCTTCACGTCGTGTTACGATATCGCGACAATGCCGTCTGTTTGACATTTCTCTACAATGAAAGAGAACCTTGTGACCGGCGTACAATCTTATTTGTTATTTATTGTATAGTCTCGCAACTCGTGCCAAAACACCGGATAAAAACAGATAGGCTGTAGGTTACAATATATAAATTAAATAACTGAGTTTCCGTTGAATTAAAAACAACGAATTCTACTGAAATTACTCGGAGAAAAATATCGTGTATAATGAATCTGCCGTACTCTGTAGAACCGGCAAGAAACTTAGATGTTAATCTTTTACTAAAAATACAAACAAAGTCTATATATCAAAATCATCAAAATCAAAATATACTTTATTCAAGTAGGCTTTTACAAGCACTTTTGAATTGTCATTTAACAAATTATATTAAGAGAAGTAACCACTATATATATAAAATATATACTTCATATAATACACATTCTTGAATTCAGTACAATTTACGCAAGCGCATTGAGAACTGAATTATATTGAACAAAAAATAAAAACACATACTTCATTAACAAACTAAAGAAACATTAAAAAGTAAAAATAACTCTTTGAAATAACTTTGATTACAAAAAGGTATGTTTATTGTTATTTACGTGACTTGACTTTAAAATAATAACTGATATCAATCACTTCGCGTATTCATTAACTTAAGTCACACTAAAAAGTTATTTAATAGTTTTCCGAGTAAAAAATAAACTTGCGATCATTATAATTATCGCTGAAAAAATATCAGAATCACCTCTATAATAATCATAAAAGTGTAATATAACTTATTCTTACATTTATTTGCACTGGCAAATGGACCGCCAGACGTTGACGCTATAAGAAATATTAACAATGACCTACATCGCCAAAGCGACATCAGCCTCAGGAACTGGGAAGTTATCTCCCTTGTGCATGTAATTACATTGGTTCACTCACACTTCAAACCAGAACACAACAATACTAAGTAATGGTGTTTGGGTTTGCACTTTTATTGTTATTAAGAGCCTGCAAGGCAAAGGACTCCCTCTTCTAGTATGTATGTATAAGTATCTTAGTCAGTTTAACCAGCCAAGAGCGAAATTAGTTCGTCGCCCCAGAATCATTGGGTTGGCCTTCATTGTCATTCGTTGTTTAATGCTGAAGTAGGGGTAGCCTTTGTTCAATGATCTGTCATTGTTCTCGTTCATAGACTTTGTAATTTTAGAGATTATTAGTTACGAGTAAAACGTAAGGAAGGTGTGCTAGGTTCAAATATGTTGCTGGATTCGTATGCAACAATTTCCATGTATGGAAATGTAAATATTTCAAGCTCAATACTTTACTGTCCGGCCTCTGTAAACGGCTAGTGGTACTCGGAACTGTCACAACTTATAACCAGCTTCTAAGAATATCTTACTTTGACTTGTGTTATTTGCATGTAGGTCATTGCTCCGTATTGTAAAGAAGCCATATGACATATTAATGTTATTTTGTTAAAGAAATTAATATGATATCAAGCTTGTTTTTATCAAACAATGAATATGAATTAAAATCCAATTATACTTTGTTAAAGTATACTCTCACAGGCTTATTTTATCGTCATTTTATTAGATTATAATGAACAACTACTATGGTTCATATACATACACCTCTAAATAATGAGGATTATACTGACGTGGTACATAATGGTAAACATGCACGCGTGTGTGTGTTTAGTTGCGTGTGTAGAGTGACTCAGCTGCTATTTGCGTATGCTGTGGTTATATTCGCGTCGTGTCTAGGCATTTTGCGTTGCGCTGATTGGAAACCTGTTTGATTACCGTGGAGCAGCTTTAAGCGTAATATTTATTCGATCTCTTAGTAATCTTGCTGAATAAGTTATCCCGATATTCGATGGCGAAGTGCCACTCGTCTAAATCCTGATGTTCATCAAGGTTGATTCCCGTTCGAGATTTATTATATTTACAAACTAATATAAGGCGAGTGTACACGCTATTTCTTATCATCAGAAAACATTAAAACTAAAAAGCATTTAACAAAATATAAGTGTAATTACGAAAGTACACATATATTACTATAGCATTAATTATACTCAGCATAGCGTTAATTTGTTCATAATAAATTTAGAAAAGTAACCGTCGTTAAACACGCAACAATCATTTCAGTTTTAATCAAGTGTACGCTGAACAAAACACGTATTTAAAGTCATAGATCAAAAACCGACGTTCGTATCGTTACGGGACTGATGGGTTCGTAGTAACGTACGTATATCTAGATGTTTGTAAGGCGGCCCATTCATAAAAGTTGGCGCATCTGCGCCGCGGCCTGTTCGTCTCAGATGCACGGCAGTAGCGCTTTGGCCTCGCAGGCAGCGGCCGCCCGCCCTACCGCCCTGAGACCAGTCAAGTCGTATTCGCACGTAATGTTGTTTTGTTTATTTGTTACGCGACAGTTTTGTTGCGTTTAAATTTAAATATTGTAAAGTGAAAGTTGTTTATTTCGGTGGCGTATTAGTAATAATTATATTAATACTTACATAATAATGAAAAGCTTATATGGCATATTTTTTACAAATTAAAAACTTACAACTCTTTCTGTAATCATTGTTATTTGAAAATTACTCGAAATGGACGCATTGTAATTTAAGAATATTGAAAAAATAGTTTGCAAAACAAAAATAAAATATAACGATTCGCCATTAGTGTTATGGCTATCTCGAGCAATAATGTTCAACAGAATATGTTTGTTCATTAGTTGTGAGATTTGTGAAATGTTGCGAGTACTTACAACTGCTGTGGGTGGACGTGATATAATACATTTCTAAGTAAAATTACACTCGCTAAATAATTAACGGTTATTTTTACTAAAGGATTGATTTCTTCACGATTCAAAACCAACTTGTATTGATTCGCTTTAATTATTAAAAAAAAGCCTCATTTATAAATATATTTAATAATTTAAGTATCTTGTTCTAGATGATTCAAAAGTTAAACAAGACGATGAAGTGAAAGACAATTTAGAACGTACTAAGTTCATTTACAAACGACAATAATAAAGTGTACTTTGAAACAAAACTGTGATTTCTAGTGCTTAGAAACATTCAATTCGGTGGAAAAATCTCAACGATTTAAGGTAAAGGCAATCAAAAGCTTATTATGAAATATTTGTTTCGTTTGATTGCAAAATATTTTAAGTACATTTTACTAGAAAAATTGCTCGATAATTATGACTAAGTTTTATTAATGTTTCTAATATAGATTAATTAAAATGTTAAAACTAACTTGTAATATAAACTTTTTGTGTTTGTTTTTAATTCATTTAAATAAAAATGACAACTTTAGATAAAGCTACAAACTTCTTTAAGTGTTTAAGTTTTGTATTAAACTTGGATATTTGTGTTTTACTGTCTATTAATTGGAAAGTTAACACAAACTTAAAATGACTATAAATGAAGTCTTCGGATTCCAACAAACTGCACTGTTTTAACGAGTACTTAGCCAACATAATAGACAGGCGGGCAGCCTGTAGCCGTAACTCAAGGTGTATTTGCATTTGTAACGAACTGTATTCACACCATATCTAAAATTGACTCCCGAGAATGCTGAATCTATATATTGCAGCTTATTTAATAAAGACCCGCGTCCAACACTTACCGTCCGACTTTGGTGTCATGGAGTATGTGTCTAAAGATGATCGAAGAGTATAACTTCTCAGCGAAGTTTTAATATTATTACATAGTTTATATACACTTAGAACAGAAGTGGCCCAGTGGTTATATGGCGTGAATTTCAACAGAAGATTGCGGGTTTGAATAAATGAATTTTCATGTGTTTCATTTGCGTTTATAATTCATATCGTGCTCGACAGTAAATAAAAATATCGGATCAAATGTTGCCACATGTCAACTCGCTTTGGGGCAGTTCGATAGAGTAACCTCCAAATCCTCTTCCCGACAGGAGAGGGGCCTTTGTCCGGTGAGACATTCAAGGCACTCGTAGCGAGACATTGTACTGGTCCATACTATAAAATAGTAAGAATATTTAATTAAATCTTAATTAGCAGTCACTTATACGCTGTAAAATGAAGCCGTGATTTGGAAATAAAATTTAATTAAATATTTGTAAAGATAGTTCAGTGTACGGTTAAATAGTTTAACCTCGCCAGCGCGTGCGCAAGTAAACAACTATTAATACTAAACCAAATATAGTCCGGCATAAACATGCGCGTGTTAAATCTGTCGCATGTGGACACGTGCTGCGTTCTAGCCACTCGGCTGTTTACATTTGGATTAAATAACCAGCGCTGGACTGCTAATGGATTTCACTCACTTACTGACTGCAGTGATGTGCTAGTAACGTGCAATTGTTGATGCACTCTAATAAGTTTATATATAATAAAGAAGGCGAACCTAGATTGCATCACAATGTATTTGTAGTAATTTTATTGATAATATAATAATATTAATTCATTTAAGTTGAGAATATATTTACCACTTACAAAATCAAGTTCGTAATTTCGCTAAGTTGTGCATGCCTTCGACGATACTTTGATGGTACTATGACAGAAAATTCAAGCAATTGTATACAGTGACAACTCTATCGAATGTATGATATGTAAACGCGTGTAATCTGAATAAATACATATAAGCAGCATACAGAAATTGTGAAAAGTTGCCTCTATTTGACAGTATACTTACTCGAAGTAGGTCTCATATATTAAAGAAAAAGCCTCCTTAGGAAAGCAAAATAAGCGAAACATTACAGTGAAGCAGCAAAAGCGATTACAGATTCCCGATAGTCCGGAACGTCGCAATGTTGATAGAGCGTTAAAAGCGCTGTCACTTTATTAATTATAATTATTGGAATATAACTCATCGTGATAGACTTTTACACTTACAACCAACATTTTATATCAAATACTACGTTATATTGCATTTACATACGGAAATATGTATGATTGCGCACAAACTCTCTGCGAATTACTTAAACTGTCTGCTTGCATATTTATAACTGCGAAAATTTTGAGCTTTTCGTGATTGCGACACATTCTATCACGAGAAATGTAGATTTCTCCAACTGTTTTTGTATTTTAATTTTCTGTATTTAAATAACGAAGTTGATAGAATCGAAAATTATCTTCACTTGCCAAGATAATAATGAGCTAAGATAGAAGATAGCTGTAAAGGAAACATAAAAAAATATTCATCAACTCATACTCAGGTACCAGCTTACTCGCCTGCAAAGTCAAGTAAAAACAAATGTAGCAAGCGGATGACCCAATGTAAATGCGTCTATACCGCGTGCCCTCACCGGATATTCGATACATAACTCCACCGCCCTCTGCCGACCACAAAAAGAGTAGCGAGTCTTGTAATTAATTTGTTCTGTGATGTATAGCGCGGGGGGACATAGCTCTTTATACTTTTTATAAGGTGCTATATTTATATTTAGTTGTAATCTTGATTGTGTCAGATTTATGTCACCGGAGTCATAAAATTATAATTAAACATTTTGTATCTTCATAAAGGTTTTTGTCAATATATAAACATTTTTCTATTGCATTCCCGGCCTTGCCATTTCTTTTGCCTTTGATATTGCTTCTGAGAAAGAAAATACTAATAGGTGAGTTCCTTATAAATTCGAATATTTTTTTAACTATAGAAACTAGCTAAAATTAATAATAAATCCATATTCGACGCCCGTGCAATGAAACGGGCGTAACATCTCGTCAGGTGTAAATTCTGAATAATCAGTCCACGGCAGCTGAGACTTATGACGCTCGAAATTTGTCAACTTCCCCAATAAACCACCATCCAAAGTCCGATGAAGGAACACCTCTAATAATAAACTTCGACGCTTCGATAACATTCGGTTCCGCCGAGTAAAACAATTAACTATCGAAATTGCGATTCAACGGGGAAATTTGTTATGGGAATTCTTGCGACGATTACACGTGATCACAGTAGATATATGCGTGTGTTTAGGTCTCAATTGCGGATAAACGTATATTTGAAATCTGACACAGAGATTTATGATAATCCCTTGCTTCTTCTGGAAGAAATTCCGTTAAATCTTTAAGCAAACTGCAGTGGGGTAGTCTGATGTAGGCAGGAGGAGGAGGTAGGAGGGCAGCAGTCAAACGTCTTGTTATTCATATTATGTTATTAATAATATAAGACATAATTTTTTCATGTCTCTATGTTGAAGCCAACTTAATATATATAACAATAATACTTCTTGTATTTAAATTACTTTACGATATTTGAGAGCTATTATTTATGTTTTACACCAGTATGCATGAAGCTACACTCACCCCAATTTTATTTCAGTAATCGTCTTTCAAAATATATTCAGCTTTTTTAATTATTCAGAGAAGTTCGTTTCGTTCGAAAATTCACTTAATATTTTGATATATCCAACATATTTATAAACGATTTCAAATTGCCGACTGTTTGATCTCAACTATTTTATTACTCGTGCAAACGGACAGACGGACGCGCGTAGAGCAGCTGTGTCGGCAGCTCGGCGTGGCGTTAGTAAACAGCTCCCTCCAACCCTTCAAAGTGACAAAGCAAATTGTAGAGGAGGCCAATTTCGTTGCTCATTTTCTTTATGCAAAGTGCGAGGGCGTTCGATATTCTATTAAGATAACGGCTTTTCCGGTTTTTTATTTGCCGTGCGCCATATTTTCATCACACGGGAACCTGTCAACTTGAGATATGATTTCTTTTCAAAAGTTTTAATAAGAAATATTTTTTGGGAGGTATTTTGTGAAAAAACTTCTAATATTTCTTGTTGGAGAATCTTTAATTGCAATGTATCCATCATTATAACAAGCGTCAATTATATATCGTCACTATTAATCGATCAATTTACTATCAAAATAGTATTTCGTTTAAGAAAGAAAATCTTAATTTCGCTTTACATTTTCAAAATCAAAGTTTTTAGAAAATACCCGCTTTAATGGTTATTATGTTATTGTGTTTATACTTATAATGGATTGCTTTTATAGTGTAATGCTCATACATACCGTTTATTGTAAGACCGCGAATACTGTACAGGGTACAGGTCTGTATGTAAAACGTTATTGCCAGACAGACTAATATTAAGGCGCGGCTATACGTGTAATGATTTCAATTGAGTTAAATTGAATCCTTTTTTATCGGTAATCGTTACTGTACAAACCTAAAATATTTATGTTAATCTTCATCATTTCTTCTCCTATAAAATTAAAAACAATATCAAGTAATAGAAAATTTGCAAT